>NC_141755.1:38236592-38540498 GCF_982258835.1 Parasteatoda tepidariorum
ATCAAAAACTTCTTAATTTGGCGTCTTTGAATGCTAATATTACAAAATATTAGTAGGTTTTAATTTGTCTTAAAATAATTCCTTATGCTAAAATCCCCGTTGATTATTTCTTGAAAGAAATAAATTATTTCTTGTCGCAAACTTTAGTTAGAATCAATTAGACCTAATTTAATGTAAGAGTTATTCATGAATACTTTGATTTAGAAATAAAACTCAAATAGCACCACAAATATTAACTTTAATCAAATTTCTATTTTCACTGATGATTACTTTTAATTATCTGAATTAAGTTCTCTTCGACGTATACTAATTAATGAGAAAAGAAAGTATGAATACTTTATTAATGCCACGGCAACGAAATGTTGAAAAGGCAATGCGGTATTTGAAGAAATGCATAGGAAATGTTCCTCATGACTTCTCAATTAATATAATTTAACATCTGAATGAAAAGACTAGATACTTTTTTTATAGAAATTATTGAGTTCACTGAAATGCATTTTAAGATTAACAGAAGATTAAGAATTTTGATTCCTTTCATTTCGTGTCGATAAATTTTATTTATTTCCGGATTTCATTAAATGTATTTTAGTTTAACTATTATTAACTAAACTTAAACTTAAACTTAGCTTAACTTAACTATTATTAACTAAAGGTTAGCTATGTATTTATTGTATTGAAATTTTAGTTTAATGTTAAAAACCGTTTTTAAAAGTTCCGTCGTAACATGAAATGATGCTTTCTTTGCGAATAATATACTATTTTTATAACTGCCGTGAATTTGCATCTGTTACTCATGATGGTTAGGTCAAATTTAGCCTATCTAAAGCCAGCGCTGTCTACGCTTAATCTGAAAATGGCGCAAAATGTCACTAAGGTTGAAAGCCAAAGCTTTGTGAAAATAAAAAGCGTTTGTGGTCTAATTTTTTAATATTTCAAAACTTACTCCTATACTATATTACCTGGGCTTATAAAAATTTGCAGAAGCTTAGAATAAGGCAGTGGTTTTGATAATTTTCATCCAGGTGGTAGTAGTAGTAGTTCACTTACGTCGCACTAGAGCTGCACAATGGGCTATTGGCGACGGTCTGGGAAACATCGCTGAGGATGATCCGAAGACATGCCATCACAATTTTGATCCTCTGCAAAGGGGATGGCACCCCTGCTTCGGTAGCCCAACGACCTTCACGCGAAGTCGAGCACTTTACGGTAGAACAGTTTAACGAGGACCAATACCGCACAACCTCGGTCCCTACGCAGACTGATCCAAGTGGTCACCCACCCGCACACTGACCGCAACTAGTGATGCTTGACTTCGGTGATCTGCTGGGAACCGTGTCTTAACGATCAGTCCACTGCGGGACTTCATCCAGGTGGAAAAACGTCACCAAATCTGTAATTTTATAAAATGATTTATAACTTTTAAACTATTTAAGTTAATTGTCTGTTCTAAAGCGCAGATAATTCCTCATTGGAAGGTTATGTACATAGTTTAAAATCATCTCATTGCTTTAAATGTAAAACACTTAAAATGGCTTTTTTATTTTCCTTGGTGACGGAACTTCGAAAATCAACATTAAGCAAATATTTTATTTCTGGTATTTTTACTATAAAAAATGCTATCTATTAATAAAAATGTAAACTACATTTTATCTTATATTTCCTTTCCACGCTGCCCAAATAAAGTATATGCAAATTTGTACTGATATCCTTCACCTATAACTATTTACCAAACATACCTGAAGCAATTAGGTTCAACTCACTTTCAATTATAATTTCTTTATTATGAAGTAAATAACTCAACGATAATTAAAGTTGTCTTTAATATTCGCCATACTGTAGTACCTAAACGCAAGAATGAGCATTATAAAAAAGCACTGGAATAATAAATGGTTATATATTCAAATGGATTATTTTTGTATTAAAATTACAGCACAATTAGATATTCAATAATTGGCGTGGTTTACCAACAAGGTATAATGCAGCTGAAGATAGCGTTATTAATTAAGAACGAAGTTGAATTATTTCCATGAAATATTCAAGTACGGAATCCTGCACAATGTTTACCGAATCCAGATTGTATTTGACATAATCGAAATTTAATCGATACAATTTAATAATATAATTTATCCATCATTTCAATTTTCATATTTGCTAGGCGAATTATACGGTTTTAACTATTCATCAATCTTGCACAAATTGTAGCAGCCTGTTAAAATGAATTCAAAATGTTAGGTGTATTTACTATACTTCGAATCCCAGCAATAACAGGTCGATTCGAATTCCGCATCCGGCTTGCAGCAACCACAGTGCTGACGCAAAATATCATCAGTGGTAGACGGATCATGGGTTAGAGTCCCTTCACCGTCTGGCTAACTGAGGGAGGTTTTTTTGTGGTTTTGCTCTCCAGGCAGCGCAAATGCGGGTTAGTTCAAGCAAGAGGTTCTCCATGAAGGCAACTTTTTCCCAACACTTGATCCAGAAGTTCTTTGTTTTCTGGACTGGGTTCAAAATTACAAGGCAACGAAGTTTAACATTAGTAGTGGTAAACCCCAAATTAAGTCGGCTGTTTAATGTGTGAGGGACGGTTATAAAATATAAAATAAAACGGTGGCTTAGGGGATTGAGCGATCACCTTCCAATGAGGTATACCAGGTTCGAATCCCAGCAATGGCTGGTCAATACGAATTCCGTATCCGGCTTTCACCTACCACAGTGCTGACATAAAATATACTCAGTGGTAGTTGGAACATGGTTTAGAGTCCCCTTGCCGTCAAAAAAACCATAGGAGGTTTTCGTGGTTTTTCTCTCCATCTAACGCAAATGCGGGTTAGTTATTTCCACGATGGAAAACTTCTCTCGATACTTGGTCCAGGAGATTGTAGATTGAGTTCAAAACTACAAGGCTACGTAGTTGAATATTAGTAGTCGTATACCCAAAAACTGGGTTGATTGTAATATACTGCTATAATGTATCTACCGCATTTAATGGAAATTATATAAATTTATTGCGTATATCATAGAATAGTTTCGAAAATTGAAGATGAAAATGGATGCAATTTTATTTATGACAATGAAACAATGAAATTTTATTTATGATGGAAGTTAAAATTGCGGCCATATTCTTAGACATGTCATGTAAAATAAAAATTTATTAATGTTCTAAATGGAAAAATAATCTGGTAACATTACAATTTTGCATGTTAATGACATTTCTGGTAAAGGAAACCCATAATTTTGTTTAATATAATAAATATATATGTGGTATTTGAAGCATACATTTTTTAATTTTTCCGTTCATTATTTTTCCGTACGTTTCAAAATAATACTATTTATTAATGCACAATTAACAAAAAAATTAACCGAATAAATGGTTTTTATACAATGCTCATAATAAAAATACAAAATTTTACCACATCAAATTTTTTTTTTATCACACATTAAAAGAGCATATTTTATTGTTAATTTTATCAAAGTTATTACCAAGATTGCTCCAGTAAAATTATCGAACTTTTTGATGTTCCTATTGAGCCAGAATCAAGGTAAATTTTACTTTCCTCTGCAGTTTTAACCATAAATGTTTTTTACTATTTTCTCTCTCAAATCGTTTTTTATTTATAGCAATCGCTTATGCTCTCCATTTAGCTTTTCAACGAACTTACCTAATTTTTTTTACTGGAAATACATATTAATTTTTTTAAGAATGTAGTTTTTAAATTCACAACTATTTATCATCAACATGAAAATTCAAATTCGTTCATAAGTTTTAATTTCTCTCAAATATAGCCATTCGGAAATTTTGGTCTTTAAAATTATAGTTCTAGTTACCAAACATTTATTAAAAATAAATTTATAAATTAATAATTAATAAAAATAAATTAAATAATAAATTAAGGTGAATAAATGGCATGCTCTAAAATATCATGATAGAATCACCACATTTTATAACATATTATAAAACCAAAACCCTTTAAGTGTCAAAACTTAAAATTTATTAAAAAATAAAAATTACTAATAAAAAACTTAAAAAGTACCGAGCATTTTCGTTTTCCTATAGAGCCGAAAACACGGCAAATTTTAACATATTATGGTCACGTTGACCATTCTTTTTTTCCCAGTGAAGGATACTTATATCTTAACTCTACAATTTAAATAATTAATTATGTTTAAATGTCTTAATAAAGATAGAGAAAAGTAGAAATGAAAAATTAAAAAAAAATTACAATTCAATATGAAAACGAAAACATTTCAAAGGAAATAAAAGAGACTTAAAAGTTTTCGAAGAAAAACTGTATAAATGCAAAATATTTATTACTGTTTTTAACATTTCTATTTTATTTACAAATAATTTAGGAAATTTCATAATCTGAAACTATGCACTACCGATCAAAATTAAGTAAATATGTATTTTAAACAATTTTATTTTGAAGTAAATATATTATTTTTAAGTTAATATAACACTACTATTAAGAAATTTTTTTATTTTAATGTTTAAATCAATATTAAGAAAACATATCTTTTCTTTTAGCTTATTTTGGCCCCAAACATTGCCTACATTGTCTCCATCTAGTCACTTCCCAACAAATTTTGATGAACAATATGAAGTTATTTGGTTGAATGATATATATATATATATATATATATATATATATATATATATATATATATATATATATATATATATATATATATATATATATATATGATCTTCAATATATATAAAACCTAAAAATTTTTAAGCATTTTCAAATGTACAATATAATTAATACTTTTACTCTTAGTGTCAATTTCTTTTGAAAAATCGAAATATATTATGAATCAATTATTAAAACACTTTGTAAGTAGATTTGTATTAGCCAATTCAGTGTTAAAGGTATGAATGACAAAATTTTTACTTTTTAAGGCTGAAAAATATCCCACTCTCTTTAAAACGCTTGTGATTCCAACACCATCCCTGATTCCAATTTTAAATCGTTTTTATCAAGAGTTCTTCATAAATGTTACAGAAATAAATATGGTCACAGCTACCAGAATATGATGATATGTCGATGGTGGTCTTGTAGAGTCTCGCAACTTCAGACTTACAGATTATTCAGCAGTTTTCAAAGCAGAATTATGGGCGATACTTCAGTCACTCCACTGGATACTGACTCACACTCCAGTCTTCACGCCCTTAGCAACACAAACACGAATGATTACCTAGTTCAAATGATAAAAACTACTTACAAAAATATTACTAAATTCCACTGGATTAAAGTCCACAAAGGATATGAGGGCAACAAGGAAGCTGATAGACAGGCCAAATTAGCTTGTCAAAAATCAACAATAGATCCATACGACATACCATCAAAACAGACAACAAGAACAGAACTTATGAATAATAACCTTTTAACATGGCAGCAAAGATGGGATAGTGATGATACAAAAGGCCGACACACTTACCAATTTATCCCAAAAGTCAGCAATCGAAAAATCTACTCCAACTTCTATATCAATCAATTTCTAACCAACCATGGAGCCCAAGGTAGTTATCAGTCAAAATTGTTCGGGAAAGACCCGAACTGCAAAGTTTATAAAACTTATGAAGATATCGAACACATACTTACTGTCTGTCCTGCTTATGATGATTTAAGAATTAAATTTTTCCCGAGAAATTTCAACTTTGATACCATTAAAAGAAACTGGAACCAAAAGAAACTAAACAAAGGAATTGAAGAGATTTTTAAAAAACTTTTTGAAAACAAAATGGAGGATATGGCCTAAACCGATCCTTCAACAGTATTCCCTGGATACCCCAAAATGGGGGCGGGACAGGGAAAAGCCGAACTACCAGAATATGATAATATTTACAGAGTTACTGGCTTTATAAGAACACCAAAAAGTCTAGATATTTTTTTTTTAATTTTTAACGAAGCACTTCAGAAATAGTTTTGGTAAAATTAATAAAACGCTTAGGGTTTATAATATGTGATAAAAATTAAATGCGGTAAAAGTTGGCACGGAAACATTTATTTGGTTAAAGACCATAAATAGCATGGCATAAAGACTACTTATTCTGCAAAATTAACTTTTCAGTTTTATATTTTTTTACTAAATGTGCGGTAATGGAACCTATAATTTCGAAAACAGGAATTTTCAGTAAATCTTTGACATATCAATGGAAAAATTGCCAAATGAAAAGTTTAAATATTTTATAGTTTGGTTTTATTAACCAGAATTATGTTTTTTTCCTAAAAATATTACCACTCAGTTCAGTAATTTAATCAAAATTTTTTTATCCATGTATCATTACAATATAGGTACTATTATCTAAAGTCAGTACTATTGACATTTAGAAATTAAAATAGTGACACTATTTGCTATAGGTAAATAATATAACCATCAAAATATTATTTTAATATCATAATTAAGTATTATTATTTATAGATAACTTAAACATGTTCTTTTGTCTATTTATATTATCATAATATTTTTATTATATTAATGACGATGATTCTATCTTTATTTGCAAGATATAAATCGATAAAATTGACTAAAATATAATCATATGTTATTAAAACACTCATTAACTTAGTATACATAAGTTTCATAATCATAGATTAAGTTTTATAATCATAAATAATAAAACTTATGTATACTATTGCTTATGTATACATAAGTAATAGTTACGCATAAACAAATTGAAAACAATATTTTCGAACAAAAACAAGAAATTGATGTGCAATTTTATGAATGAAACTAATTTACATGCTTCATAAATATTAATGAAGTCCTAATCCTAAGAACTATGACAATGTTGCTTAGAATTTCCAAACAAACTTTAAGAAGCGTTTTTCATCAATTTGTTTTACATGATTTTTAAATATTTCGTTAATTTGAAATATTTTTAGAAAAAGATCACTTAAATGTCTTATTTCTTATTCTTATTAATTTTCATCAATTTTAATGAATTTAAAATGGATGGTACTTAATATTAAATTTAAAATTTTCTGTATAAACAAAAAAGCTTTAAGTTATTGAAATTTTGATCTTTAGAAATAATTACAGAAATCAGTACTAAAACATACTGTGTCTCCCTTATGAATCATAAACATTTTGAAAAACATAACTGATACCTAATATCCATAATTAATTGTCAAAGATTCAATATGCTTAATTGTTTCTCTGAATTGAAGGTCTTGATGAAAAAAGACATCGACACCTAAATTCAAAGTTTAAAATATTATTTGCGAACAAGTCTTATTCAAGATTCTTTACTTGACAGAGCAAAATATTTTTTTTTAATTCATATTCGCACAACAATTTGTTTTTAAAAATATTTAATCTCTTGCAATTTTTAATCTGATATTTCTGCTAGGAGGAAAGATTTCTGGTATAATTATTGCACTAAACAATGATAGTTTTTTTTGGCAAAAACTTAATTAAACAAAATAAATCCATACAACCAGGTTAATAAAACCAAAATGCAGATATAGTGTTCTTTTAGAACCAGAAACTCGGTAAGATTTACCTTCTATGGTAGTTTTGTCCAAGACTTTTTGAAACATGTTCGAATAATAGTAGGCTTTTAAATAACCTGAATATATATTTCTTATCAAATATATCATCAGCATGGCTATTTTTTCATATATTTTAATTTCAAATGAAAGAAAAGAGATACGCTGAAAACCCACATTAACTAAGCTACTCGGATCAGAAACTAGTAAATTAAAAAAAATAATAACTTCAATTATTTCTGAAGATTAATTTCTTCGAACTTCTACGAGTAAATACGACTTATAATCAAAAAATCTAATTTGCGAACGATTCCCATAAGGTAGAAAAGCAAACGATGTTTGCTTTCGTAATTATGCTTTCAAAGAAATAAAAACGTTTTAGGGTTTTTGTGTTACTAAGTTTAGATCATGAGACGTTAATTAATGCAATCTTACCTCTCTCCCAAGAAGTCATTCACTGCTAAATATCATTTATTTGTTCATGCGTGACCGAAACCATTTTTTGACAAACAATGATACGCAACACCAGTAATTCAGATCGACAGTTAGATGATGCTGTTCAAATAAACTGAATGACTTATATTTACATATTTTGAAAGAACTGTTTAATTAGATATTTTCTAATTAATGAAATTTTAATTTTTAAATTCAAATTAAACAATAATAATTCATTGAAGTGTATGCATTATTTTTGTTTAAAGCTCTTATTGAAGCAAATTCAAGTGATGCTTGCAAGATAAAACAAAAAAAAAAACTTTCGTTTTGAAGTGGTTTCATTCATATTTAATTTTTATTTGTACTAGGGAGCTAATCCCTTTGTTAGCTGCCACTCACCTATCCCGTTTATTACTTTGCACTAATTGTTGTTTCTTGGAAGAAAACTGTTTTTCTACTAAAGTTAAAATTATTTATTTATCATATACGTACTAAAATGAATTCTGTTTGCTTACGCTTGTCTCCCCACTTTTCACGTCCAAATATTATTTTCTATTCGTATTATAAATAGTTAGATCTATTGGTGAACAGAAGTAAATTTTTAAGGTAATCATTTTCTTAAAATAACATTTATATTGTTATAATATGATATTGTTTAAACAAATTTGATGAGTTCATAACTTTAGTTTAATATTTTCGCTTACCAAACGGATGGATATATTGAATACTATTTTGATTGCATCTTATTGTGCAAGATCGTTAAGTTCCAAATCATTTAACATATCTCTTTTACTGTAATTTATAACAGTACATTAAT
The DNA here is from genome assembly GCF_982258835.1 of Parasteatoda tepidariorum. Classification (NCBI taxonomy): domain Eukaryota; kingdom Metazoa; phylum Arthropoda; class Arachnida; order Araneae; family Theridiidae; genus Parasteatoda; species Parasteatoda tepidariorum. Next base: position 38,245,338 of record NC_141755.1, read on the forward strand.
GTTTTTGCACAAAAATAATAATTCCAAAACGGTTAATGAAATTAAACCACTTTTCTGAATAACTTTATCTTAAAATGTAGCACAGGATTGCATTATATTAATAATTAAAAAACACAACAAGTCTCTTAATTTTAAACTCTTGAAAGAAAAGTGTAAAAATAGTAATACAGGAAAATAACTTTAAATTAAGGATCCAAAAAATATTTATTCGCGATCGCAACGAACTATAGGGGGCGTTGTTGTATGAGGCGAATTCTTGCGATTTCCATATGAACAGTCATTCAGTTGCTCTGGAGACGTCTTTAATGTAGCGTGTAGCATTGTAACGTTCCTTCTTTATTGTGACTTATTACATTTAAAAAAGAAAAATGTTTGATGTTCTTTCTTATGCAAGCGAAAACAAAATGGTATCTCTTTTTTTTTAGAGGAGGAACATCCAAAACACATCGAAAAATATTTTTAAAATAAACAGGAAAAAATACTATCTTCTTATTGAGTTAAAACCTGAGTTAATTAATTTTTATTGAGTTAATTTCAAAATTTTTATAACTATCAATTCAAATCATTTTTTAAGAAATCTTATTTAAAATGCCCCAAATACATAAAATGACATTAATTATTGGAATGTGTGGAAACCATTTATTTGGGTACTTTCACTTCTAAATATTTTAAAAATGAATTTTACCATTACCATATGAACAGAAAAATTACAAAATGAAAGATAAAAATACCGTGTATTTTGATTTTATTAACAGAAAAGATTTTGCTTAAATGTCTTCTCTCTAAAGTACGAGTAATTTTATAATAATCTTTTTCCCCGTGTAAGATTGCAAAACTACATCTACACCCAATAACTGGGTTCAAAATTATTACTTTTTTTTTCTTTCTTTTGCCGACAGAACAAAATTTTAGCTATAAGTATGGTTCTTTACTTTTACGGATGAGAAATAGTTTCTAGTTTACGTTTTAGGCCTTGTGTCTCACAATCAAAAACTATTTTGCACTATTTTATATCGCTCTATAAAATTTGGGCTCCAAGTAATGCATCACTTTGTAAAAGCAATGAAGTTAAATACCAATTTATTAGATTACAAGTTGTCCATGATATTGAGTCTTTTTTTCTTTTTCTTCGTATAAGAAGTATATTTTCTTTTGCTTAAATTAATGCCAACTAGTAAAGCTCTGCTTTTACGTCTTGAGCCCTATGTTTCATTGCCAAAACATTTTTGCAAAATTTTATATCACCTTTTGAAACTTTTGCTTTATACTTTACACCTTGTTTGAGCGATGTAGTCAATTTAGCAAAACAGCTCAATCTCTCTTAGAGCTTTGCAGTAAACTGTAATTCTTTCATGGATCCTGATCTTATTTATTCTTATTATAAACATGACCGAACACGAAGAGGATAAATTAGTTGATGAAAAAGGAGCAATCTATTAAAGTACAAATTAAATGCGTGGGAGCAACTGGAGCTTTTAAATTATTTCTGCGAATTCGAGTATCAGTGATAAAAGACTTCATGAAAAGTTTAAAGATTAAAGAGGAAAGCCATCTCCAGAAAAAAAAGCAGAAAAGAAAAGTTTTCTTCTTTCAAAGTTTATGTTCGGAAAAGTAATTTAGTAAGAGAAATTGGGCATCTTTTATCTGAAAACAAATAAAAACACATAAATGTAAAAGAATCATCAAGCTGGTTAATTAAGATAGCTACTTTAAAAGATGGATACGACACTAAGTAATTGAAATGCATGATCAATTTTTAATTAAATGATTAATATTTTAAAGAAAAAGACGATAAATCACAATTTTATTTTTTTAACCATCACTAACAGGCACAGAATTTTATTCTAATTACTGAAAATTATTCAGGTCATAATTATCTTTGGAGAATAAAGTATTATTTCTTAAAATTGCATCTGTTTCAATCTATTTCTTTCTTTCTTTAAAAGAAAATGAATTCCTCATAAAAAAAAATTGAAAGTGATTTAAGTTTATAAGATTTTTTTTTCTTTTATATTGAAATTTAACGTTTTGATGTACAGAAACAATTTGTTAATGTAACTAAATTCCATACCTACAAATTTAAACTAGCAAAAAATAAAAGCGAAAATAAATTGTGAGTTTTTATTTGAGTTAGGATAATTATAGAAAAATAAATTATTTTCAATTAAGTTCAATAAATATTGAAAATCTTTGTGCCTTTAATGTTACGTTTTATTCTTGTTAGAAAAGGAAATAAAACATTAAGAACAGTAAGTCAATGAACAGTTTTTTGTCATGACTGGATTTACAGTTGGGTTTACTAAAAGAATGTTGTAACCTCTATTATCTGAATTATTACGAGTCAGAATTATTTTATAATAGTAAAAATAATATTTATATATAAAAGAACTAATAAATTATATATATATATATATATATATATATATATATATATATATATATATATATATATATATATATATATATATATATATATATATATATATATATATATATATATATATATATATATATATATATATATATATATATATATATATATATATATATATATATATATATATATATATATATATATATATATATATATATATATATATATATATATATATATATAAACTTCTGTGGTGTAATTCCATATTATATGAGTTTTATATTATATTTATGGAATGCGTTAGACCTTTAAAGCTTTAAAATTGTTTTTTAGTACCGTGAAAACCTAATTAATAGAATAAAATCTATTAAATTATTATTTATGCAATATGAAATCGGTTAATTAATTAAACAATATTTCAAACTAAACTATACTTTATATACTATTTATATATATTTCCTTTTTTTTCTAAAGTAAAAATCTATGGAAGTGCTTCATATCTGTCAAATATCGTGCTTGTATATAATTTTTGACTAAGTAATTAAAAAAAAGAAACAATGTCATTTATTCTATTTCAAATCAAATGTGCCACCAGTTTAAAAGCTAATATTGTTATGCATCACTTGATAAAAGATGGGTTTACAAAAGTTGTTTTTTTAACACACATGAACAGGAAAGTTCCCAATATTTCATTAAATATATCCCAAAAATTACTAAAAATTAGTCACATAAATAAAAAAATTCAGATCGAAGAAAAACTGGTGAGTACTCTCCACATAGTAAGAGGTTAAAAATTACACGACATAACGCAAAGGACTTAATGCAAGGCAGGGGAAATGTAAGAAAAAACTTGCACACGACTATTTAGACATACAATTAAGAAATTGCTTCCTGTGTAATTTCTAACAGTGAATCGAATGAAACCAATTTTCAGACAATTGTATTTGAAATTCAGAAGATTTGAAGACTTTTATGAATATAAAGTACAATTTGATACTTGTATCAATTTGGTCGGGAATTGATATTTTAATAAGTGAGACATAGTGTCTTATTTGTTTTTATGCTAATTTGATGAGACTAAGCTAAACATGAATCAATAGAATGAATGATGTAACCAATGTAACTTTTTGCTCTATCATACATAAGAGGATCGAACTAATAGAAGTTATATTGGTTTCAAGCACAAAAAAATTCAGTTTTGTACTTGCATATGTATACGTACCTACTTGTCGGGATAACAAATAAGTTACAATGAAAAAAGAGTATTTTATTATGAATACAAAGTAGAAATTCGTGTGCATAAATATGTTGCAAACTTTTCATCTACTCATTGATTCGTGTGTAATGTTATCCAATTTAGTTTAAGGAACTAAATAGAAAACCATGTCTAACTTTCTTAAATGACAACATTAGTTGCGTAAATAGATAAACAATTCAAAATTATACTTTATTTACATTTTACCCTTATAACTTCTACAATATTAGTCCGATTCGTTTATGTGTCTAAATTATCCGCCTTTAAATTTCTCCTTTCATATTTCCCTCCCTTCAAAATACGTGAATTGGAGCAATCTTTTACTATTTACAATGAGGAGGATACTGAATAAATTTCCGCTCATTCAAGCTTTTTTTAGGATGTTCTGCTTTTTTTAAAGTTTTGTGTCCTCTTTATTTGATACTTACACTATAAAACAGGCAATTTTTTACACATTTTTCGAAAAATAAATATTAAAATTATAAATTATAAAATATATTTTTCAATTTTGATTAAACTAATTAAGATCAAAAATTAATTTTAATCTAAAGATGAAAATTAAATAAGACGAAAATTCAATAATTAACTTAGAAATGAAAGAGTAATAACAATAACATAAAGCTGCGCTAAACTGTTTTATTTTATCTGACAAAAGATCTTTGAAATAGAAGCCACAATCAATGATAAACATATTTAATTAAATGTAAGAAAACACTGCTCCTAATAAATATGTATAAAAAGCATTGTTTTGAAATACAGAAAGTGAATAAAACTGAAATTTACATACTTTGCTTTAAGTTTTTAGAATCTTCTATTTTATCAAATCAGAGTAATGGCACGTAACTCAGTATTTTAGGAATCAAATCTACAGATGAATGGTGATAGTGTTTTCTGTCTTTCAAAAATATAAACCGTTATTTTGAGTTTTTACAAATACCTACTATTTCTTCGACGAATTGATAATCAAAGTAATATAGAATTCATCAACTCATATGGTAGTTGAAATAGAGCACCTTTAATATCTTTTGATTTATTTATTGGATTTTTACGTTCTATCTTAATGATTAATAAGACTAACGGTACACATGTTAAAATGCTTAAATATATGATATATTAAGTACGAAATTATATAGAACATACTTTCAGCGAATAAACAAAACTATTTTCGATGGGCTTGGGTTCCATTTTTTATCAAAATAGCAGTTCGTATGATTTCGGAATATTTGTACACTGAAAAAATATGGTAAAAATTACCGAAATATAAAAAAACTTTGCTTTTACTTTATATTTTTATTTAAAAAAAATAATCCAAAATCCAAAAAACTTTGATAATGATTTTGATAAAATTATCTAGGAAAACCGATGAAAGGTAAAATATGGTAATACTATTATGATCAATCTGTGCAGTACTCTATAATCAAAATTGTTAGGAGCTCTTAACGTTTTACTTTAATCAAACACTGAAATGTTAAATATCATTTATCAAAAACCCTTTGCATGTTTTAAATTTTTTTCCAAATGGATTATAAGTGTTGTTTTAACATACTTTTATATAAGATAAATAAACATTAAAAACTGTTTTTTGATTTAAAAACAACACTATATAAATGGCAAAACTGCCACTTTGCGTGAGAAAAATGCACCGTTATTTCAAAGAAACAAATGCTTGTGAAACTAAGTCTTAAACTTTTTCAGAGTTTAAAGGCAACCATATTTTAAAACAAAGCTCATACTAAGTTTTAATGTTTGTGTGAAAAAACTTCAAACTTTTGCAAGAAAATATATCAAAAGGATGAAAATGTTAGAGAGGAATCTAGCTTCGTAAAAATAACACAAACATAAAAATGAATGGACGCTACAAAGAATGTGTTCTAAGCATTCTACTTTCTACTTAGAGTGTTTAAACAAGGGTTTTCTCTTAAAGTGTTTTTGCAATTTAAATCTTTTAATCTCTACGATATATTTTGATGCATGCATTTTCCTACGATTTTAAAGAAAAATGCTTCATAATTAAACTAAAATCAGGACGGAATTTTCGACTTTGAAATTTAATATTTTTGGTTTTAAATTTCGCTTCTAAATATTTTAACTTTAAACAAATTTTTAACTTCATATATAAATTATTTATAATTTAATTTTTCACTTCTCTAAAATAGTACTAAACAAATTTTATAAATAAAATTTCCTGAAATTTCTCTCAACATGGTAAGACAAATAACATTTAGAACTCAATTTAACTCCAGACATAATAATAATGTAACGAGCAATAATTAGTTATTTAAAGCATCTGTTTATCTTTTCACCAAAGATTGTACACATGACAGTAATAACAAATTAGTTAATTAACTATTCCCAATGCTTCAAACTAGCGTTGAGTTAAAGTTTAAGAGTTATATGATGCCCAAAGTTTTAACAGTACAGCAAATAAGACTTTGCAACTACTTATTCAGAAAAATATATGCTAGTGATTAAAGTGCCGTTCTTCAAACTCATTAAAGAAATATATTTGTAAATTATGGAACTCTGGGATATTATTTTCTGTCATGCAATATTGCTGAATAAATTTGCAATTCGTTCCATCAATTAAAATAAAATAATTAATCTTAAGTAAATCATATTACTTAATAAATAATTGTTCTCAAAAATAAAGAAAAATAATGAATATACTAAACCTAGAAATTTCTGAACTAATATCAACATTTTTGCTACTTGGAGGCAGTTGCAGAAAATTTTGAACAAATATTTCTTTTAAGAATTATTCTATACCTTTTCGGTATAGGGGTAACTTTAGGTGGTTTCGTGGTTTATATATCCCTGTAACACAAGTGTAGTGCAGTCAAAAGTCTTGTATAAACCTTTACCAGAGAGGAGATAAAGATAGGTAATCAATAATGCATAATACTGATCAACTGCAAAACGAGTTTTATAAATTAAACTGTAATTAAAATAAATAAGAAAAGGTGTTAAAATAAAGTAAGATAAAGAAACATATAAATGTTGTTATTTATTGAAAAATGTCAAGATCTTAAGTTAAAATCTAAAAATATGAATAAAAGTTAAACACAATATTAGTTACAGTAATGAATATGACAATTAAAATATTATCATTAATTGATAAATCAAATATGTTATTGGTTTATTAATGATAATAGTTTTACTCTAACAATTAAGTTTCTATTTTTGTTTGCAGGACGTAATTTCATAAATTTAGATCAAACATACTCATTTATTAGACGATGGTACGCATAACAAAATTGAAAACAATCTTTTCGAAGACAAACAAGAAATTGATCTACCTCATACATATTAATGAATTTCCATTCCTATGAAATATGTCAATGTTGATTCTGAAAAAAAATAGAGGACAGTAATAAAGAATGCATTTGAAATTTCTTTTCACATTTTTACGTTTGTTGATGAATAAAATACTAAAGTAGATATGGATATCGTACTACCATAAATTCCTTAGAGATATTTAAAAGCTCTATTAATTGATTTTAACAATACAATATTTTTTATTGTGTTCCATAGAATTTTTTTAATCTGAAGAAACTCCTCAATAATGCTTCTAATTGTTCGTGATAATTTCTTTTTTACGCTTCTGTTTACTCGATTAAAAATTCAAAATACAATAGTACAATGCAATAATTCAATCAGTGTTTTTATTTAACATCAAAAATAAATAATTTTGTAATTATTTAATCTAGTCTAATCTAAATTATGATAATATTAAATAAGCTTCGTATTTTTCATTATATTTGATGGAGAGATCTTTTATTAAATAAAAAAATACTTTCACCATTTTCCCTGTAGAAATAAAACAGTAAGAAAACAGCCAGTACACAAGTGTTCTAAAGTTTTTCAATTATTTTCTTGGTTTGAATTGGTAGCAGGAAATTATGCAGATACAGGTATTTTAGAGATTTGAAGAAAAGTTTTATTTCTCTTCGAGATTATTGATACTTGATAATTAGCGAAAATATTTTTCTTGCTTTTCCATTTTCATTTATTCCAGAAGAATTTCAATTTAACGTAAGGTAAAATTTGTGAAAATATTAAATTATCTCCACTTTCAAGGATACCTCTTTGTTTCTTTAATTCAAAATTCTTCTCAATAAAACAAAACGATTTATCGAACACACACGTTTTGAAAATGATTGCGTTACACTGAAAAGTGCGAATAAATTTCATTTCTGTGTTGGGAATTGAAGATTCCTTAAGAATAGTAATTTTTCTTATACATGTTTCCTTAGTTAAATTGGAATAAAAAAATTGCTCCAATTTACGGAAAAATAAACTTTAATTTAATGCTATGTTTGAAGTTTTATTATTCTTTTTTTTACTGTTCATAAATACTATAATTAATTATCAATACTATTAGTTAATCAAAATAAAATTAAAAACAAAATTTTTGCCACTGTCGTTGATCAACCAGCTCATTACTCAAAAACAATAGGGGGTAGGGGAGAGTGGGGTCAATTGTTACATTTTTTACTTAACTATTTTTAACTAACAAAAAATCCAATATATTATTAGTATTAATTGACAGACGAGTAAAGTAGACTATCCTCTACTAGAAAAAAAAAATAAATACCTAATTTTAAATGTTATTATATTAGTTATTAACAATTTTTGACAGTCGAGCACTTGTTACAATTGTCCCCACTTACGGGGTCAATTGTAACAGTTCATAAATTCAACTAAAACATAGTTAATTATACATAGTATAATAGTTGTGATATATTTCTTTATTGATCAAAATAGTAGTGATATTTTAGGAGTAAAAATAATAATGAGCAGAGACCTAAAGGGTTAAGCTTTTAACTTTAAGGGGTTAAAATTTTTAATTTATGGTGTGAAAGGTGACAAATAAAATAATGCACATGCAACATAATATAAATGATATAGGAAACTATTGGTGGTTCTTAAAGACTTAAGTAATGGTTTGTAAACATAAGATTATTTATTTTCAGCTGTTACAATCGTCCCTTTACTTATTGTTACAATTGTCCCCAAGACGCCACTTCAGCTTCATTTGTTAAAAACAATGCTAGTTAATTAGCAAAACTAATCTTTTTTTTATTGAAATGTTAATTATGGTGCCCACTTACATATTCGGTTACTAATTTTTATTTGTTTAAACAAAATTACTTTGTTACAATATAATATTCTAATATCAAAAAAAGTACTTGCGTGGCGTGAAAATATCTTTTGTGATCTAACTCTTTCAAAAGTACATAAAAATGATTGCCATCAGGGGTGTACATGTAGATTTATTAAATACACCTTGTGCGCCACCTAGGAACCAAATCTAGAACCCGACACTCGAAATTTTTGCTCTGTTACAATCGTACCCTGTTACAATTGACCCCACTCTCCCCTACTAGTAGTACACTGTTAGAAATTTCTCGGAAATTACCGTATTAAATCAAAACAGTCAAATAACCATAAATGAAATGGTAATCAAACTGTTAAGTTTAAGAAAATCTGTTTATTAACTGCTTTCACCTAATACGGTTAAACAACCAGAATTTCATCAGACCAGCTAGAACCACCAAATGAAGCTACTTAGTTCTTTGCAACTGCATACATATCATAGCCGAGCGGACTCATCTGTCAATCTCATGGCCGGCAGAACTGGAGTTCGAGTCCTAGTGTTGGCAATGCAATATTTACACCATTTCCTTCAACACGTGAAGAATTTCCAGTGTCCGGTACTCTCCAATGCCCATAACCCTACGGAAAGCCAAGCTACTATGTCTAGTTAAATAATTATTTATTTTCTTACGTATTTTAAAAATGCTAGTTGTAAATGGTTAAAAAACCATAAAGGAAAAAAATGTTCTTTACCGTAAAATTTACTGTTAATCGGATGGACAGACAGCTGCCAGCTATTTTACCACAATTTTAGAATGAAAATTTTAACAGTGTACGTCGAGTACTAATATCGAGTACTAATATTGGATCTAGATTGAGATCGAGTATGAGATAATCTAGATCTAGATAATCTAAATCGAGTTCTAATATCGAGTACTGTTAGTTAGTATTACAATATACCCTTGCACACTTTTAGAGAAGTATTTAAAGATTATTCTGTTATCATAATATTATTGATGGGGTCGTTAGCTTTTTGATATAATTTACGTCAAACTTGAAGCTATTTATTTTATTTTTTAACTTTTCTTCTTAAATGGTCACAATATGTTGGAAAAGGATATACTACCCATCTAATTACAGCATTTAAGAAACTATCGTAAGAAAGATGTCATTGTCTTTATTAAGGTAAATATTTAAATCATTAAATTTTATACTAAGTGCAAATTTTAATGTTTTTTTTTCTTAATAAATTTAATTTTACTTAGACAAAAAGTATGGTCAAAACTACCAATATATATCATTATTTACAGTGTTTCTGACTATATGGGAAAACTAATAAAAAATGAGGTTGGATGACAAGAAATTTAGTTTAGATGAAATATAATCGAGAAGCGTGAGGATATTTAAAAAACATTTTAATAAACAATAGTAAACTACAGCAAATAGTTTAATGCGAAGCGTTCTATATCTATATACATTCTGTTGCCACATTTTGTTTTATAAATGTTACACTTTTCTGCACTGTGATAAAGTTATACCTATGCGAACCTTACATTCGGCCCCGCTTAAAGCTAAATGTAAATATTTACATTGAAGCGTAGACATTAAAGATTCTACGACTGATTTTATCAAAATCTTTCAAGCGGGTGTCGATTGCGTCTCATATCATAGCGGTTCTATGTGATGCTATGCTGATCTTAAGGATTCCGGATGTCTTCTATTGGATCTTGTATTTCAGCAACTGATACTTTATCTTCTTCCGAATCCTCTTCTTCCAGGATTACAGGAGCATTTCGTATGTAATATGGATGAATATGTCGCATATGAACAACTTTCAAAAGTTTATTTCATGGATCCATCGACGTGATCTCGTTGTCAAATATGTTGATGCGAAGCGTCAAATATCTCTTTATATATTCGGTTGCCGCAATTTTTGTATGAATGTTAAACTTTTCTGAATTGTGATACAATTATACTTAAATAAATCTTTCACTAAATAACTCTGCTGATTTTACTAATGTGCTCTGTTAATAATTTTGTCATAATTAACAACTAAATATGGTTTCAAGTAAAATATGTGATAAATTTTGATAAACGTTGCTAAATGTTTTTTTTAAGAATTTTATCATACCTTTGAGCTTGGCATAAAAATCATTTATGTGGTTAAATTTCCTTTTCAATTTTGAAATTTGTGTGGTAAAAAGCTCTATAATATTGAAAACAAGAAATTGAAGAGATAATCGCCACTTTATTGAACTGCTAGCTCAAAGAACGACTTATCGACAGTCGACCTCCAGTTGTCTTGAGGAGACATTTCCCAATATCGTATTTCCTCGACTCAAACTTTAAGGTTAAATTTAGGTTGTCATTTCTTTGCGTGAGTTCTGTTATGATGCATTTTTAACTGCTTTATAGTTTCTTATCTTATTTAAATTAATATATAAAAGTAAATGTGGCCTGAGTTTGTTCAGACCGATGCACTATCTGGTACTGGAATTTGAGATAAATTAATGTAGTGTATCTATGTAGGGTATTTTTTTCTCTATTTTTTACACTTAACACTTAATTTTTTAAACATAAAGCTACTTTTTTCGTGAAAAAATTTTGTTTCATTCCTCGAAATGATCTTTTAGATCTTTTAGTACTATAATTGGGGATAGATTAGTTTAGTGTATCAATACGTTCATTTTTTCAGCTTCCTCCACATTTTGGAGTTTTTCTGAACTTAACACTTATTATCTTTTAAAAGTAAAATTATGGTTAAAATGATTTGTTTATAATACGGTTTGCTTCTAAGATTTAAAAATTTAGTATATTTAGTTTAAATAGCAGTAAAAGTTAATAGAGTTTGCATCTAGAATGCTCAATTAAATAAATTTTTTCGTCTACTCATAAAAAGCTACTTGTTTTTCATTCTTCGAAATGATCTTATAGTGCTGAGTTCTATGACTTTATGATTCCGATTCTTGGCAAGAAGAACTGAACAAGTAATGATCTATTAAAGCAAAATTAAGCAAATATAAAGGTAATATAAAAATAAAATCATTTAAAAAAAACTATTATGTCATGCAAATTAAGTTACATTCGTATTTGAAATTTTGATTTTTTGCTTTAACAAAAAAAAACAGTTGTTTGTGCGAAATTAATTTAAAAATTTATCTGTAAAAAATAATGCATTTGGATGTAAAAAACATTTTTAAATTAAATTGTGTAAATATTTATATTTTTTATAAATAAATAATATTCATATATATTTTCTCTTTGGTCGATAAATGGCAAATAGTTTTCATATCTCACTGAAAAATTTGTGATCCATTTTCTAAATTTTTAAGTTTTGTTACAACATATTTATTGTCTTCTTTAAAATAGTTATTTATTACAACAGTATGAACGTGCTACAAAACTAATGTTTGATTGCTAAGAGCTGCCAGAGCTAGCAAATCACTCATATTATGATATATGTATATATATATATATATATATATATATATATATATATATATATATATATATCAAATAATGTGAAAAATTCTTTTTTGGTTGGATGTAACATGCAAAACGGTGATGGGAAGGAGTTTCAAAGTAGACTATTAGGTTTGCTGCATCTTCCAACACACGTAAGTACATACATATAATGCTTATGTTTTATTTATATAAATGTTCTGCAGTAGGACTTTCAATAATTGGAAATGTATTGCATTTAATGCTCGTCAAAAGTAGTGAAACACGTCTTTCAAGTTAAATTATACCCATTTTACTATTAAGACTGAAATTGCGAAGGTCGGACCCTTAATTAGTTCGGTTTCAAATTATGTAAAAATACGAGTACCTTTATAAAGGTATCCAAACTATGAACAATATATAAGGTTTTCGCCTCGAATCTAGCGTAAATCTTCCTGTGCAAGCTTACAAAAACATTTTTACTCCAAACATAAATTGTTCTTTAGTAACTTTGATTGTTGTGCGTCATTCGTAAGACCGTAGTTGTCCAAAGGTTAGAGAATCAAACTGAGGTCTTGAGGGGCCAGTGTTCTATTTTTTACTCCACTAAGATCAACCGAATACTTATGACCAACATGTAATATGGTCGAGTACAAGTGATATGCCTGTTCAAAATATATGTGGCATTGAAAGTCTCGTAGTCGGTTGCTCAGCAGTGCCATGGGCACAGTGATTAAAAGAAATTGTCCTTTCCCTTCAGATTTATATCTAAATTGAGGAAGATGCCTTACGGTCATGAATCAGTGGTGCTGCCATCTATCCGTGACGTTCTGAGCTAAGATGTACTTTCACCCTTGTCGTGATGTCTTGACAAACGAAGTATGTACCTTCTTAATTTAATTTGCAAAAAGGCTTTCTGACTAAATTCGCTGGAGAGCTTGATCTGTCCGTCTTGACCGTCCTTCATCGCAGTCCTCAGTTTTAGTTGACTTTAAAGTTGATTTAATAGATAATTAAAAAAAAATTATCGTATGAAAAATTTAAAATACGTAATGTATCATAAGTTACTGTAAAAAAAATTGGGGGCAATTCTAGTAGATACATCTTATTTAGATTTATTATTTTTTTTGGATTAGATTGCTTGCAAAATATATACAAATTATTTATGGAATTTAAACAAAACCTTTTTTTTACTCTTTCAAAATTCACAAAAAGAAAAACTAGTCTTGAAACTATGAAAATGTTCGGAAATTGTTTTCCAAATTATTTTTACTGACTGTATGAATATTTGCAGAAACTTCGTATTCAACACAAAATATTGTAGAATAATTTAAAAACGTGTCCTTTTCTTACAAAAGAATTTCCTTTATTTAAATTTCCGTTATTTCTAGCTTCAAAGAATATTTAATTTCTTTGGCTAACAATTAGGTCTTAGTGAATCGTTTCATTGAAATGGTTTTCTTCATTCTGTTCATTACAAAGTTGCCCCAACAACTACAATCATTATTTAAACTTAAAAGAAACTATCCATTCATGAACGATCGTCGATTCGAACGAAGTAAGAATATTAAACTTTCTCGAATTTGAATTTATTCTTGAGTTTACGACATTGGCTAAGAAGTAATTAAATGTTAGTTTAAAAATCTTTGTTCTAACATTTATTCAAATCGATTGAGATTGTTACTGAAGCACGATAAATTTAAAAACATTTTACTTCTTTTGAAGAAAAATACAGAACTTCAATTTAAATAGAATTTCGGCAATTAAAGTAAAGAACATTTTTATCAGTTATCATAGTTCCAGTAAGTTTCATAACATGGTAAAAACTTTTTATCTTTGTATTTACAAATAAATGAAACTTTATAATTCATTTTATTGAAAAAATTTGCCATTGACTTCATGGTATGTAGTTAACATATACTTAGTTATTATTCTATTGGAAGTAGTTTCTATTGGTAGTTGAATGTATATTTATGCTAATTTTGAATAACAAAGAACTGTAAGTATAGTTTCTTCACAAAAAATAAAGAAAACTTTTCACAATCTATTTATCAGAGGTTTAATGTGCTTTATGCCATATTAAAATATTTTTCGCCTTAAAAACATATATAAGTGAAATATAATTTATGAAAAAAATAATTAAAAATTTCTAACTAATTTCAAAGAAACAAATTTTCCGTTGACTATTTGGAATATAGGTTACTTTAACGTGCTATTTATTACATCATTGAAAGAACTTACTAAAGCACAATATATTCAACCTTATTATTTAAAGAAAAAAAAACTTTACTGTTATTTATGCGAGTTAAATAAAAGACACTTTAATCATTTAATTATTAAAATTCCAGTAGGGTTTATAGTATGTTTATAGTATGTTTTATTATAGCTTCATGTTTATAAATAACTAAAACCATATTTTTCTTTTCTCGGGTTTAAAATTCTAATTGCAAAATGATTAAATTATAAAAAGTGAGATTCAAACAAAAAGTTTCTTTTCATAAAGGATGTTGAGTAAAAACTACTCCTGATTTATATTTCTGGAATTATTATGAAAAAGATAGAAAAACGAAAGGGAGCAAATTATTACTTAAACGGAAGACAAAAATACAGTTGATGTCAAGAATGTTTGTTGTTACATATGCCATTTGCCAATACCAGCAAGCCTGCTTGAAATCAAACGAATTTAAGGCAGAATGTGCTAATCTTGTTTTTCATTTGCGCCGTCTATGGCCCAGAAAAATATTTTGAAACATACATAAGTCACAACCTGTAAAACCCTAGTTGAATGCAGAAAACTATAAGAAAAATTATAATAAACAATGTCCGGAAATTCTGTTTTTTTTTTTAATTTATTTTTTTTTTAAAGATTTTGCTTTTTTATTCGTTTGTTATTTTAAAATTTTAAAAGTAAAGTAGTTAAAGTTACTGGGTGTTCTGACAAAAATTAAAAATTTAATTACTTTTTCGTTCCTTGATAATGCTTCTTTAGTTTGTGAGAATGTTCTCTTAAAACAAGCGTAAGAGATCAGAATCATTGCAACTGACTTTTCAATTCAAATAAAAAACTAGATAAAATTTTTTTTTCAAGTGTTTAAACTTAAAAAAAATTCGTAGCTAACCCTTTATATTTTCACAGATATGCATTTTGAGTTAATCAGTAGTTTGTGCTTTTAATTGTTATAGTTTAATTTTGTAGAATGAAAATAAATTCAGCATTAGTATAATACTATTTTTTTTAATTAGTTGCAAATAACATTCTGAAAAAGCGACTTCAATTTAACTTTGTTTTAAACTTAAGACACTATACATATTTAATACCTATATTTTAAGAGTTAAAACTGAATTGGAGTTTTTTCTTGTTTTTAATGCATCAGTCACAAATTATTAAGCATTCAAAGAACTATTTTTTTATCTTATCACTATTTCGTCCAAAACAATTATACTTTTGTATAAAATAAATATATATTTGTATGAACATATGTTGCATTTTAATTTTAAATAATACATATATATTAATGGAAAATAAATAAATCTTAACGCAAAATATACAAATATATTTCATAACAAAATGTATCCATTTTAAAACAAAATGCACTTTTTTTTGAATTTCGTATCAAATATATTTTAATGAAATATTATATTTCTTTTTAAAATAAATATATCTCAATGCAAATTAAATTTATGTTGAAAATACATAACTTATATTTACTTCTTTAAACTATTACTTTTATTACAAAATAAATATATATATATATCTCTACACATAAGTTGCTTTTCAGTTTTCAATAATGCATATATGTCAATGGAAAATATAGTGCATTTTGAGGAAAATGCACTATAATTAAATTAAATAATTAATAAATTCATTTTAAAAGAAATGTTTCATTTCGTAATAAATATATTTTAATACAATATTATATTCCCTTATCAAACAAATATATCACCATACAAATCAAATGCGTCTACTTAAAAAAATGCATAACTTATATCAACATCTTTAAAGTATTCAAATCATACAATTTATACATTTTAATGCAAAAATATTTTCTTTAAAACCAGTACAAAATTAAAGGAAAGAAAGATAAATAATAAAATAATTCTTTGCTGTAATTTTTTTCAGTCAAAATTTAAACTTCAAAGTACTTTTATCAAAACTAAATCTTACTCATTTTAATTTATAAAAGTTCTGTTTATCCTTTTCATGCATCTTGCTATCCTTCATTTTCAAAACTCTTAAAAGTTTTATAAAGTACTTCCTTTTATCGCTTCTAGAAGAACTTTTGATTTCCTAGATAAGTAGAAAGCATTTCCCAAACGATTTTAAATTTCACATTGAAGGAAACAGAATCAAAGGTTTGAGCTCAAAACTCTTCGGATAAATTTTCGACAAATTCCAGTATTTCATGCCTAAAAAATTTAGTCGGAATTTTTTGAAACTTTCCTAACAAGGTTAGAAAGTGATGAAAAAAAAAAGAATTTTCAAAGTGAATTCTCAGAATATTTTTTTTCCTGAAGGTAAAGCAAACATTTATACGAGACATTCAACGTAGGTGTTGATACTTTCATTCGATTTTACCGATTCTGAGAGATTTTATACTATTGCATCTAGCCTTTTTTCAAGGAAGCATTTATTCAATGTGAAATTCAGAAACTGACTGTCTTGTTTTAAAGTAAAGTTCAAAAAATTTGAGGGAGCTTTATTACAAGACAATAATAAAAATAAAACAGTTTTCGAAGAAAAGAGTACGATTTATACATCGCAATAGCATTACATTTTGTTTAATTTATTACAATACTAAGAATTTAAATAACAACACACTTAAAAATAAAATTCTAACTTTTCACGATTCCACAATATTTGACCTGTATTTCTTTACTATTTCGTTTTCGAAACATCTCGTTCCAAAATTAATTACGATGAAACGCTAATATATGGTAAAAATGCTTCCTCAACTCATGAAGTTCTAGTAGTGCATTGAGGCATTGTGTTAACTAAAATAATGAAATCAAAATGAACACCATAGACCAAGGGTCTCTAACCTTTTTTGTACTGAAGAACAAATACCAGAATATTGGTTGATTGACGGGCACCATTTATATTTTCAAGAAAAATTAATAGTTGTTAGACATAGATAATACGACGCACTACATATATTGCACAAAAAATTTTATTTTAAAAATTAATTTATCATATGAATGTAGTTAGTATTAATATTCTTGTGTAAAATAAATGATTACTAAATGCTTGCAAAACAAACAAAATATAAAAATTATTTATAGAATATATTAAATAAAGTCAATGTGATCTTTGTCATTGCATTTCACTGGTCAGGTCTGGGAGAATATGATGAAATTCCAGCTCGTAAGCAATCGTCAATGTGTTCATCTGTAAGTCGTGATCTATATTTTGATTTTATGATTTGCATTGTCGAAAATAATGATTCACATAAGTATGTGGAACTATAACACGACTATATTTTATATGCTGCTCTTTTGAAGAATGAAAATTTGTTTATTTCAACTATATTCCAGAATAATTTCTCATCTGATATAATAGTTTTGAGGATGATGTCATTCTGAAGATCCAAATTTTTTATCTCCACTTCTTCTCGTCTTACTCGTAGAAATTCTGAAATGTATGTTAAAATTTCGGTTACGTTCATTTAGTTTGAAAAAGGATTTATAAAAAAGGTGACCATAAGCTAGATGATTATTAAACTGTTGAAAGCGCTTTTCAAATTGATCTTGAAGCAATTGGAGGATGATGACAAATGTTGATAAGTCAATTATCGTTTTTTTTCATGTTTGGAAAATGCGCAAGAGATTTCATTTTCAAATGTGATCTCCACAAAACTAGCTTAGCACAAGCAGCGGGCTCACCTAGACCGATCGACGGGCGCTATAGTGCCCGCGGGCATAGGGTTGGGGACCCCTGCTATAGTCTATCGAAAACAGAGTGAAAGTAAAGCCATTCAGTCTGTAAATATGTCAAGTTGTTGACATTGCACCTGGATAATCCCGGGTTTGAACCCCGCTTCCGACATTTTTGTCTCCTTGTTTCATCTGGCCTTGTCATGCGTTGTTGAGGTGATATTGCTTCACCTATATGAAGCCCAATATCAAGTTATTATTAGATATATTAGGCCCTACCAGTAGAATGATGAAATATTTCTTGAATTTTAGCTAAATTAGTTTTCCTGAAGAAGTAAAGATAATTACACTGAAGAGCCAAAAAAACTGGTACACTCATGAGTATGCAAATAAAGGGGTATGGAGCTAATCAAAGTATAGCGCTGCGATCGGCAACGTGTATATAAGACAACGAGTGTCTAGCACAGTTCTTAGATCTGTTACTGCTGCTACAATGCCAGGTTATAAAGGTTTAATTGAGTTTGAACGTGGTGTTATAGTCGGCGCACGGGAGATGGAACATAGCATCTCCGAAATAGTAATAAAATTTTGATTTTCACTTACGACCATTTCACGAGTATAACGTGAATATCGGAAATCCACCAAAATCCCAAGACATGAACATTATTGAACGTATTTGGGATGCTTTGCAATGTGATGTTCAGCACTACTTCACACATTGATCGAATCCATGCCACGTCGTGTTGCAGCACTTCTGCGTACTCGAGGGGGACCTACGCGATATTAGATAGGTATACCAGATTTTTTTGGCTCTTCAGTGTATTTCGCTATTTTGACAAAATTTCGGAACGGTGCGTATACCAGGAACTTGCATCGTTAAAAACGAAGAAAGTTTCATGATATTTAAGTATCTATTTTTATAGTAAAATTCGATTCTAACATTTTTGCAGAATACACAGGCTCACAAAAAAATTATACCTAGACTTTTCAAAATCGACGAGCCTAAAAAATAGTGCTTAAGGAATTTTTAAAACAATTATAATTATTAAATTATTTAATTTTAAAAATTATAAAATAACTATAAAAATTCAGTAAAAGTACAGAGAAAAACTAGATCTTTTTTTAAACTTTATAAGGTCTTTTTTCAAACGTGAATAACAAAGTTTCAAAAAATGTGGCTGTTTCGTTGTATTTCTCTTAATAGATTCTCTTACATGAAATTCATGGAACTTTTATTCAACTTATAGTTACGAAATTAAAAGACTTTATTATAAAAAATCGGAAAAAAGATTTAAAAATAATTTTTGCGTTGTATATTAACATTAAATTTCGCATAATTTATTACAGCAATATAAATTTAAATAAAAAATTTTAATCCTAAACTTTTAAAGATTATACATATGTTTTTTCGAAAATGAATTTTATACTTAGACGTTTCAAAACGACGAGCTTGAAAAATATCACTTGCAGATTTTTTTAGTACAAATTATAATTCAAAAAATATATAATGTATAAATTAAAAAAATATTAGGAAAAAGCTCGGTAAAAATATAGAAAAACAAGAACCTCTATTAAATTACGTAAGCTCTTGTTCAAAGGCGTTATAACAAAATTTCTCGTAAACAAAGTTTCAGAAAATTCGGTTTTTCCGTATTATTTTGCTAAAAGGAATTTCTTTCAGGTAATTAAATATACTTTTATGCATTTACAGGCAAGTTGCCGCCATTAGGTGTGGTGTGTAGTATTTTCTCCCAACCACTGCTTACGTCGGTATTCGATTGCAGAAAACTAGGAGTCCGAATATACTCAATATAATGTCCCCGGTGGATTCAGAGCTGGAAAAGATTTGATGTCTAACAATATAAATATAAGTCAGAAAATAAATTGTAGACCTCTACTTATAATTTTTTCGCCAAATTCTTCAGTCTTAAATTAAAAAAATTCTGTGTTTTTAAGAAACTTTCCAATTTTAATTCTCTATATTTTTACATTAGGCATTTCTTTAATACTTTCGCACAGACTCTGATGTGAATTTATTTATTTTTTAATTATTTATTTTACGGTGTGAATTCATATTTCAAATTTAAGATAGGCTGTATCGTACATGTTTATATACATTAAGAGCCAGGTCACTTAAATTTATTTTCTAAATTCATATTTGCGATTTTAACTTTCAATGATTCCTTTAAGATTAATTGTTCAGATAATTCATTTTTTTTAATATTTTCTTTCTTTCTTAATCCATTTGTTAGTTAATTCATTTATTGCTTAAAACATTTATTAAGTTAACTCTTTTATTTATTGAAAAAATCTTGTTTCTTTTAAATGATTGCATCCTGACGTTTTCCCTATTTCATAAATAGCATATATACAATTATGATAGATTGTCTTTGCTAATTTTTCGGTGAAAAATTTAATTTTCAAAACAGTTACTTTTAATGTCCTTGATAATTTTAAATAGGTTTTTTACGCAAGTCCTTTATTAAAATCACTTACTTAGAAATAATAAAATATTTATTTGCTAATTGGTCTTTTTATGTAGATCCAGGAAACAAATGTTATGGAAATGCAAATATATTTGAATGAAATACATAAATATAGATTAATACATTATACATAATCAAGTACATAAATATGCTAAAAATAGATTATGTTTTACAATTGTTTTAAAAATAACGTATAACTTTTCTTTTCGAATTTAAAAAAAATCATTCAATGGGAAAATAAACTACTGTAGGAATTCTTAAATGAACAACATAATAAATACCAAAGATCAAAATCAAAAATTATTTTTAAAATATATTTATCCAATTTTTAAGAGAAATGGATAGTTACTAAAGGAATTTTTATATATTTTTGACATTTTTTAAAGCAATTTCAAAAACTGGAGAAAAAAAATCATACAAGACACTCAACAACTATGGGTATTAGACCTCTGTAGTTTTCAAAAAAAATGCAAAAAGTATTATTTATGCATATATATATATATATATATATATATATATATATATATATATATATATATATATATATATATATATATATATATATATATATATATATATATATATATATATATATATATATATATATATATATATATATATATATATATATATATATATATATATATATATATATATATATATATATATATATATATATATATATATATATATATATATATATATATATATATATATATATATATATATATATATATATATATATATATATATATATATATATATATATATATATATATATATATATATATCATAAGAATAGCGTTTACAAAAAATATTTAACATTCACCAATAGCTCCTTTTTTACATCGTGATTTTCAGCAATAAAATTGAAAAATGCAAAATAATATCTTCTCACGAAAACAAGTTAATCTCACGAACGTTACAGAAATAATGATTTCAATTTCTATTTGTGAAATGAAAACGTTTCTTTAAATGCAAAAATGCTATTTTTTAAATGAAAAAAATCATGTATTGTAACGTGGAAATTATTGTGAGTTGTAAGAAAGGAAACTGCTTCAGTTGAGAGAAATTTGTTCTCTCTCTCTCCAGAATTTAAATAAAACATGAGTACAATAGTTAACTAAAGAAAAAAAAAATATTCGTCACATATCAAAACGGCATCGATCGGTAACATTGTGCAATATAAATAGTAAATATAATATTATTGATGAAAAACAGTTGTTTATCTGAATAATTTTTATATATTTGAATAATAAGATGCATATTTTTTGTGAAAAGAGATAATATTTATCAAAATAAAAGTAGCTTACATAATTTTTAATAACTTAAAGAATAATCAACAGAGGAAATGTGCACCACAATGCAAATTCTCATCAATTTAAAAGAAAAATTTTCGTATCTAACTAAGATCACTAAAATAATTAGAAATCCTAATTTTGGTTATTATTGCCAAGGTTTTGCTTATGCGCACTTAAATGGTAACGATGGTAAAGGCATTATAAGAAATAATTACGACGTTTAAGAGAGTACAGACTTAACTTTTGCCACCATCAATATAACAGCATTGATTGAATTAAAAGTGTCTTGAACGTAGTTTTTTCTTCCAAATAATTCTTACTGATCTAATCCAAGAAACAATAAGCGTTCTTCTCATTTAAAATAATATTTAGGTGTATCTACACTGTAAAACAATCTGTTAGCTGGAGTATCAAAATAAAACCGGAAGAAAATATAATTTAAAAACGGACACCAGTTTTTAAGCACATAAATACTGTTATTCTGACAAACAAACTCTGTTATTTTTACCAAAATATCTATTATTTTAACTAAAAAAACTTTAACTGAAAATTCTCCATGAGATAACTTTGTTAGCGTGGCTGTTGATTCGGGCCGAGAGTAGAATTCGTATTATCAGTCGCCACCGGAATTCGAACCTCTGCCACCTTATTGGAAAGCCAGAATTCATAGTGTTTCGTTGTAAAGAAAAATATTAATCAGCTTTTATATTTAAAGTTATGCTTATTAACATCATATTTAACTGTAAAAACGTTTAAAACCACATTAGCTCACCCTAATAATTTTACTTTCTGAAAAATTGCGTCTAATGGCAGTTAATAAAAAAGCACGTATAATCTTAAGGTTATTTAAAAATAGACAAAGTTATCTTACGGTAAACAAAACTGAATGGAAAAAGTTTTGATCCATTTATAATTACGATAAAAAAAAAAAAGAAAACAGAGAAAAACCGTTTTGTGAAAAGCACCTCGAAATCCTCAAATATACGGATAAAGTCTGTAAAAAAACAAGGATTTTTTGCAGCACCCGGTAGTGATTTGAAATAGAATAAAATCTTTGCTTATCTTTAACTATATTTTTTTCTGTAAATATTTTCTGTAACATTTGCACTTATTTTTTGCAGCGTAAATAGTAGTAACTATTAGAATTTAAATTTGGTTGTAAAAATTTGTTGTTTGTTTGGTTGGATCTCAATAAAGAAAACATAAAAATAATATATTGATTACTTTTAAATTGAAAAAAAAAGATTGCTGAGAATAAAATGATAAGTTGAATTTCTAAAAATGATAAGTGGAGAAATTATCTCACCATTTTAAACAAACTCTCTCCTTTACCGAAATGTCTAAAGTTTTAATGCATGACATGCATTTTAATGTATAATGATGGTCAGAATTACAACTCAACTGACAGTGAATGATTATAGTTTAAATTACAATGAATAGTTAGTATATCTGGAGTAAAGAAACTCTCATACATATTAATTAAGGCTGCAGAATTAGATTCCAAATACACCACATCCCTCAAATAATTTTAATTTGCAAACATTTATGGTAAACAATAAGTATCTCATTTAATTTTAATTCTGAATATTTATACCTTAGTTTAGCAGTCAATCTAAATGACTAAATGAATGAGTGTGAATAAAATTCTTTAAAAAATTTACCAAAATTTAAAATTATTTTGTTGATAATTATTATAACAAATATTAGCCATATAAAACTGTATAGATGTTTTCTGAATTTTTCAAATTAATCGCTATGATATAGTATTTATTATAAAAAGTCATGATTATTTTTAAGCAATATATATTTTATAATTATATTGTATTAATACATAAAAGTTCTTAAAAACCTCCTCATATTGATGCTCGTGTATAATTTCTGCATATCTCTAAAAACTTTGTTGAATAAGAACTTAAAGAGAATAATAATGTTAAAGGGAAAAAAACAATGGAAATAAAATAAAAATATGTCCACCGAAGCTGACGTCTTTAGGGGGAACCAGCTCCAGAGGCCAATGAACAAACCCTTTTCTATTGAGAGAGTGGACGAATGTCAAAATTAGCTCTCTCAGTACCCCAAAGGTTTTGTAAAAGTCCAGGAAGTCCATAAAAACAAATAAGAAGAGAAATTTCACACAAAATCTTGAGAATATAATACTAAAGTGGAGAAATAAAAACTCACAGCAAACCGGTAAAACAGCTATCTCCCAAACTAACCAAATGTGAAAGAAACATTTGAAATAAAAAAACGCCCTTTATAAAATGCGCTGTAGGAAGAAAGAAAATAATAATGTTTAAGGGAATTAATTTTCTCAACTTAATTAAATATAAATCTAACATAAATAGAAAAATCAAGCAAAACTATTGTTAGTAAACGCTGCTGATTAAAAATCCCTGCATTATTTTGAAAGTTTTTTCACTATGATACCATATGATACTCATGCAACTAATAGATCTCTTTAAAGAAACTATAAATTTAATTTTACTTAAAGTTTTTTACTTTTACTATACTTTTACTTTACTTTCACTTTTATGTATACTTAAAAAAGATCTATGGCTATTAGAATTTCATTATTTACATGTATAACAATATTTAGTATCGTTGCACAATAACTTTTGCTTCAGAGTTTTGTGTTTTAGAATGTTTTCAATGTTAAATTATATCAAAACAGTGGGATAAAATGATAATTTTAAGACATAATAGTACCAATCACTTTAATACAATGTCAGCTCAACTCAACATTGCTCATCATTTCCCCCTCAATGTCCTAAATCCCCGAAAACTTAAAGTAGATATAACTTTTTTTGAAAACCAATTGAGATCAAAGTTTATACTTTTAGTACATCATCTTTCTTCGGGGTGATTCTCTCCATTGCTCTCAAATGCATGGGTTTTGAAAACAACACATTAGGAGTGCGTGGTGGTTTGAATATAAAACAGGCTTAAGACTTTAATCGGCTTTTCCAACATCGCATTTAACTTTAGTGTTTATTTTGGCAACAAAACTAATAAAATCTAATACAAAAATTTCATCTTTAAAGTAAAACTGTGAATGAATTAAATTTTACATAGCGTTTGAAGGTATCATTTGCATATGCTCTCATTTAATGTGATAACACAATATAGTTTTATACAAAGATTTCGATTTTTTTTTACATAATTCGTCATGTGTAACATCATAACACAATACAGACAATTTATAAATACAATCTATTTCATTATGACGTTTATTAAAACAAAATTTTTTTTACAAAAAAAAGATGGATCCATATGACATTTTAACACAACATCAATATTTAAGACATACATTAGTCATTTAAAAAACGAACAGTTTTTAATAATTCAAATATTTATAACTATATTAAATACAAATTTATTATAAAAATTATTTATATTAAATGTTGCATTTAACTTAAGTGCTTTCTGTATTTCTTACAATAAAACAAATAAGTTCTAATTAGAAATAAAATTGCAAAATAAAATGAATTTTAAACTTTTCACAACGTATGACTTCACTTAATAAATAAACATTATATTTTATCTAGTATTATACAGCATTATAGTTCATTTACATGTCATTTCATCATATCATCAAAGTTGTTTTAGCATACAAATTTAATTTTCTTTATTTGGCTTCATTATAAAACAAAATCATAAAATATTAAAATCAAATTAAGTCATAATTCATTTTTAAAATAATACAATAACCTATATAAAATAATTTATCATTTTTTTTGCTGAGCTCATTATCAGAACATAGTTCAAATTGAGTTTTTAAGAAAACCTATAACTGAAAATTCCTATCATGGTGGACAGCTATAGTGTACTTCTGTACAATGTACTGAAATAGGTAAATTGCTAAGATATGATCAAGCAAAGAAAGGCACCCATCATATTAGTCAGTATTTTTAAAATTAACAAATATGGCCACATTTATAACGTCTAAAAATATTATTTGAGCAAAACATTAGACCATCACTTTTGCAGAGATGAAGACAGTTTCTTTTCATTCATAATTTTTTATAAAAAATTTGTAACACTTTTAACGGTTAGACTAAGCGTCCATTAGCACCTAAACAAATCCTTCCCCGTCCTTACTTAAAGAAAATTCAAATTACAAATTTAACGTTTTATCGATAGATAATATGAGCAAAAAATTCCATTCAAACTGTAACTGCCAAACACACTCAAATATTCAGGTTATACCCGATCAGACATTTTATAAGTGTTTTCGCTCTGTTAAATAAAAAAACTAAATACTTTGATTGCTACATTGTGTTTATTATTTGTCATACATCTTTTAAAACTATTTATTTCCCTTAAAAACGTTAACAAATGCATGTATATATGAATCATTATAAAGATTACATAATCATCCATAGTTAAGTACCTATCCATTTTAGAAAAGCTTAAATTATCTCGCTAACTCAATCTTTACCGGACTAATCTGCTAAGTCCTCACTTACTTGTTTTAATATACATTATCAACGATAGAAGAATCATATTCGATCTAATATGCAACTTATATTCTAGATAAAAATAGTTTGATCCCTCCACACTTGTCCCCATAGTTCCTTATTCAGGTAATACTATAAGCCAATAATAATGCTAAGCATCTAACTCCCTCAATGACTAATACATTTTTTCTCTAATAAGGACTAAAACTTCTTTCTCAAGAATACTTCTGATTTATACTTGAAACAAAAATTTCGATAAAGAAACACTTTTTTTCGATAAATTAATAATAGATCTTTTCATATGCTTTCATTAAAATGTAATTAAAGATTTTCAGGTATGCATTTCTTGGACTAACATACCCAAGGTATGTAAAAATTTGAAATTTTTTGAGCTTTGAAATAAGGGATTCTTGCAATGCAATAGTGAGCCACCTTTTTAAATTGTTCAAAACATTTTCGCTTATACGCATTATGACCTATACTCAAAATAAAATAAAACCTTTGTTGATGTTTTTCCAATATATATATATATATATATATATATATATATATATATATATATATATATATATATATATATATATATATATATATATATATATATATATATATAAAATATATATTCAATTAAAGGATTCTCACAATGTAATAATGATGAGCCGTGATTGCTCAGGTCATAGAGCATTCACCATCCAATGTGGTGAACAGGATTCGAATTCCAGCAATGGCTGGTCGATACGAATTCCGCATCCGGCTTGCACCGACCACAGTGCTGCCGTAAAATATCCTCAGCGGTAGAGGGATCATGAGTCTCCTTACCATCAAGCGAACCGTTTGAAGTTTAAGTGGTTTTCTTCTCCATGTAATGCAAATGCGGGTTAGTTCCAGGGGTAAAGAACACATACAATGGATAGGTCACTCCACTGAAGAGATTCGTTCCGTTCCAAGCTTCTGAATTCTGTCAGTGACGTCACGACCGGAGTAGCATCAATTTCTCGCTTTAAAAATAAATTATTACGTATGTAACTATCATTTTTTTAAACGTATTACAATACATTTATTGTTTTCCATAATTTTGAGGCAATTTTCGTCTCATCTGATTGAAAAAATTTAACAGTAGTTGTCAAATATCTTCGGAAAGAATTCTTATTAAACACAAAATAAGGAAACGTAATTTTCCATGTTTTACTTAAAAAAATATAAAGGTGACATCAAATGAGTTTTAAAATGTACTAGAGGAATTTCTGTGAGTTAAAAAGCATTATGCTTTATGTTTTCATTTATGCGTTTAAGAAATTTTATTAGATTTTCGCTATTGAAATTAGTACCTCCTCGTAACTTTAAATAGAAAAGAAAAAAAAATGTACAAGATCAAAGAAAATCCTGAACTTCAAAAATAAAAGTTATTAATGCTTAAAAATTCTTCCAATTTCATAATAAGTATATTTTGTATCATCATTATTCAAAATATCTATGTGTTTTAATTGTAACGTCTTAATTTTAATTATTTATGAGTAATATTTCCATTATTATGGGCTCAAAAATTAAGTTTTTAGTCATTAGCATTTAAGATTTTTAAAGTGCCTTTATATGCTTTCTATTATTTGACACCAAAAATTAAAAACTGAAATTAGAAAACGATGATGACAACCATTGAGAATTTTTTCTAGCTTTAAAATGTTATTTTTTAATACTAAAAGGAATACCAAGAAAAAAAGTAAGAAAACCAAGAAAAAAAGTAAGAAAACCAAGTAAGAAAACTAAATTTTTGAACAGAAATAATTTGTTAGCTGTGTAAAGTTTGATAGCTATTATCAGAACATACAACTTATTTCTTACAGACAGCATGAAAAACTAAGTTTTCCTATCCTTTAGTTGTGATTTTCGAGATCCGTGTGCTGCGTGACGTTATGAGGTGAAGAATCTTTGCTTCAGCTTTGAGTAAGGAATGAACCAGCACTTCTTCTACTTAGCACTGGGTCAGTTCCATCACAAAAGTCTTGCACGAAGGCAAATTTCACCCAATACTTGATCCAGAAGTTCCCTTGTCTTCTTGATTGAGTTTAAATTTACAAGGCTACTAAGTGGAACATCAATAACCGTTAACTCAGAAATGGGTCGGCAGTTGATGACGGTTATAAGATTGGTGAGTCATCTTCTCAAATTGCACAGGAGAACAATTTATATGATAAAAGCCATGATTTATTTTCAACAAGCAATATGAAATATCTCTGTTTTGTGGAATTTTGGAGGAATTTTGTTAATTTTTTATGAAGTACCTATCTTTGCAAAGAAGCAAACATGGGACATTTAGAGAATAAGCCTGGTATACTACTTTTTTCCCCTGAGCTCTTTACTTAAAAACCAATTTAAACATGACTTTGATTTTATTATTCTTTGATCAAAATATCACGTTCAAATTTAATAACTTACAACATCACTCGTTATTTAAACTCAAATATTAAGCAATGTCTTTTAACTATAGTTCCCACAACGGTCATTATATGTACTAATATGTCTCTCGAAATTATTATTCAAGTAACGACATGTCTACAAATGTCTCGATAAAGATATTTATAAGCAACTAATACACGCAATACAATTATTCAATTGTAAATGAATCAATGAAGTATTTAGCAATGTTAATCAAGGCATACATAAGGAGTCAAGCGCACACGCATTGCCTAATATTCCATTTCCATAGATTACTGCGTTAGTGTTTACTCTCTCTATCATAAATGGGCAGTATTGAAATGAATTACTAATATGAATTATGTTTTATAATAGGACGCAGAAATATATTCAGCTCTAAAGCTCATCAATATTTGTAAATATACATTTTAATATATCAAAATCGATTAACCAAATATTGAATATTAATATTTATTTTAGCGTAGTAGTAATGTGTTTTATAATTTGTCAATGTATTTAACCGGTACATACATAGTATGGAGAGAATATGCTTTCGATCACGTCAACCTTCATCGAACAAAAGGTATCTAGGATGTTCTTCTTTTTTTTGATCATCATATCTTTTATGTCTATTTTCCTTTTCTTTTTTTCCCTTTCTTTCTTTATGTTTTTAACTCTTTTTACTGTTACTGGCCAGAAAAATTGCATCTACTTCCCCGGATTTTGAGCTCTATTCGTGAACAAATCAATTGTTCAATGTGGTTCACTCATCAATATTAGCGTGCTTATGGCACGGTGGCCGATATTTTTGAAGTTGGCATGGGTCAAATCACGATACAGTCGAAGTTGGCGAGATCACATCACGTCCGGAGGTCAGCAATGTGGGGAGAGTATGCTTTTGTCCAAGTCAACCTCCATATATCAAAAGATACCTCAATATAGAATCAAGTTAACATCTTTTATATACTAAGAAATTGGTATTTAATAATCTGAGTGGTAGATATGCCACAATAGTAATGTTTTTATACTTTGTCAATACAATTACCTCATTAAGTACACACATTACAGTTTCTAATAAGCAACTTTTATATGCTTATCGTGTCTTTATATGCCTGTTTTTTACATTATAACTAAAGAACTATTTGTCATATGAATCATATTTTAATAAAAACACTTCACGTGGAAATGATATATACCTATTACACAGAGGAAGAAAATCTGGTAAAATTACCTCATTGCATGGCATTATCATTTTTTGTAAACAAAAAAAGCATAACTCTGATTATTATATCCAAACTATATGGCATTGAATCATTCAATTGGTAATTTTTCCGTTTATATGGTAACGGTTCACCAGAAACTTCATTTTTCAAAATTATAGTACTTTTTACCACACTTTTAGCAAAAATAAATTTAATAAATTTCACCTCATTTAACAAATTTCATCATAATCCGAAAGAAAGTATTACTTTCGAGTTCCGTAGCGGAAAAAAATTGAGAACTTGTGCTCTAAAGTATTAATAGGAAATTATTAAACAGTATGGTTATAAAAGCATATTTAACTGTTAATTTTATCTGAATAATTACCAGAGTGCATTAGTAAAACTTAACGAACTTCTAGGTTCTCCCATAGACCCAAAAACACGATATTTTACCATATTCTGGGAATTTTGATCATAGTTCTTTTCACAGTGTACTAATACCTTATAATGTCTAATATTTTGTACAATGCACAAGGTCGTGAATATCCTTAAATACTTTTGACCTAAAATAATGAACGTATTTTCACGTTCCATGAATCAATTTTAATGATTTCCGGGTCTAAACTTAAATATGCAAATTAAATTATACGCTATTTTGAATTGCAAAATCAGACACAAAAAAGTACATTTCCTGAATAAACATTTTTTATTAAATTTTTAGCCAACAAAACAGAAATCTATAGCTGGAAAATATGGTTTCTGTCGTTTAGGCTACAGAATTGTTAAGAGCATAAGCTCTTTATCTTAATTTAATTTTTGCATATTATGCTTGTTTAAAGAAGTGGCGTTCACAAGAAATGTTCAATTAATTTCCCTCAAATTGTGAACTTTATCATCAAAAACTGTGTAATATAATTTGGAATAGAAGTTTGTATTCCTTACATTTCGAATGTGCTTTAAATATTAAATAAAAAAAATATCCTAAGCAAATAAATTATGAAATAAGAATAATAATAAATAAGGATAAAAAGTAATTGTTACATAGAATCATTTGGATATACGAAATTTATAATATTTTGTTGTTTTTTTTAAATTCGCTTCATTGGTTCCTAAACTATGGAAAAACATAGAAATAAAATTAACATTAAGGGGCCTATACATTTATTCCCTCTCTTACCATAAGTATAGAGATCCTCCCTTACAAAACTTTAAGGTGTTTTTGACGTTTATTTGAAGCTGATTTCCAAAGCAATTTTAAAAAATCAACCTCCCAAGTCTTATAGTCAAGGTATATAAAGTTGCCTCATTCACACTTGAGGTCATTTTGTGGGTGATAGAAATCTTACATAGAGTAACTGACTTAGAGAGGTTGTTTCTGGTTATCTGGAGGTCTGCTGGTTATTTTTCTACATCTCAGGAAAATAAGTATATGTTTGAGGTGTGAATGATTTTATCCGATTTCAACTAAAAATATTACTGAACTATAAATGAGATTGATTACATAAGTATAAATGAGGTTGAAATTAAGGTTTATTGATCAGATATTTTTGGAAAAAAACATAACCAAGTTTTCTAAGGTGTATTTTTTTACAGCTGGCAACATCAAAACAACCTCACAAACATCTTATTTTTTTTAAAGGCCTTTTTTCCAGACTATGATTTTCAGAGACAAAAGTCCAAATCCTTCGAATAAAAGATACGTTTATTTAGATATTTGAAATATTCAGATTTAGAAAGATAATATTGTAAGGTTAGATTGACTTAGAAAATTAATTAACCTTACGTTGTTTGCTTTCTCCAGTTAATTACAAACCTCATGACCGCTACGTGTTCCAGTGTTTTTTAATATTCTTCTCATCGGATTTATTTTATAGTATTTTAACTACCTGTTTACCAAAGCTGTTGGTAAACTCCTTAAACAAAAAATATTGAAGCTTTAAACTTGTCATTGCATTGCAGAAATAAAAGGTTTAATTTTTATACTCTTTGTATTTGTATTATTAAGTTTCTATCGCTATTGCGTCTGCAAGATTTTTCAGATTAAATAATACCATTCGCGTTTTGCGATACGCAGTTAAGTCCGAACAATTTATCGTTAAATTCCATTTTATACTTAAAACAGTTCTTAGCGAAACTGTAAAATAAATAACCTGGACATAAATTATCCTGAGAAACAGATCTTTGTATTGGAAACTTTAAATTATATTCTATTAACTGCCTTTCTAGATGTGCTGAGTTTAAGAAAATCTAAAAATAAACTAGGTTTTATTAAGACTTTACGAATCAGCAAACTCTAAACAAAAATTTCAAACAAGCAGCACATTCGAAACTGTGTCCATAGATTGTAAATTCTAAGTGAAGAAAAATACTGAGCTCTTACCGTTTGAAGAATAGTGGTTGAAACGTTGAACTTTCAGAAGTAAATAGTTTTACATTTCTAGTCGTTCGTAGTATTTTTGAAATAAATGTTGCCTAACTGGCAACACTGCACCAGAAATGGTTAAAAGTAAATGTTGTTAATATTACTTTTGAAATTAAACGGTATTTGTATACGTTAACATTTAAACATAAACTACCTGTTACTATTAAGGAATATATAAAATATTGTTTTTATTTGTCTTCTTTTAACTGTTACAAAGTGACAATATGTATATTGATCATTGTTAGCGATAAAATAAGAGGAAGTTAAATTATTATAAAAAAAAATTTCTAAAGTTTGATGTTGATATTTCGTGTAAAATTAAAAATGAAAAATTGATCGATATTTTGTTCTGAGAATGGTTGAAATAAAAATTAAATAATAATTTTATTTTTTATTGAAATTAGTACAAATTAATAAATCTTAAAAAAATATTTCCTCTAGTAATTGAATCCTCTAGCAATTTTCACCATTTTACAGCATTTTTTTGTTTTTTAACTAAATTTGTTTACGATTGTTTTATAAGAGAAAATTTGAAAAGCAATATTTAAAATAATACTATGCTGACATATTTTTATACAGTGCAAAAAAAAAAGAAAAAAATTTGCATACGTGCCACCACTTTTGCAGTCGTGGTAAATTAAATACACTATTTTAGTACAAAACTGTAGTTATAGAGCAAAAAAATGATATAACATTTTTTTAAAGCATTAGTGCGAATATATTACTTAAATATAGTTGTTTTTCAAGCAAAATATATTAGAGAGGAAGTCATTAAACTGATTCAAATGCTAATGAAAATATATGTTGTCACTAAACAAACAATAAAGAATAAAGAAATTATTAAAACTGTAACAGCAAGAAAGAAAATAAAAAATTTTACTGCACGCACTGCAAAAAATTATGTTTTTTCTCGACACCAAAGACGTAGGACTATTCACCATTTTAATTAAAGTGTGGAATTTTTAAACATTTAAGCAATGCATTTCTCAATTTTTAACTATTTGTTGTGGTATATAAAAAAAATTTGCAATCGTCTTAAAATAAGTTTTTCAAAAAAAATCATCCTTCTTATTATGATATGTAATGAAGGTTTAAATTATTTGCACGACTTAATTATGGAAGTTTTCGGTGCTGCGTGCAACATTCAAGATGTAATGATTTAAAACCACCTTTGCGTGTCTTTGTTAGGAATGTTTTGCTCTTGCATTTATTTTTCATGATAATGCCCAAGAATGTATACCTTAAAAGTGCTTGCGTTAAATTTTTATATAAATTACTCGGGATACTTGTTGTTTTTAGTAAATATAATAAAAGAAATCTGTAGCTGAAATCAATTATGATTTAGACATACAGTTAAATAAATTTTAATTCAAATTTATAAATAAAGAACAAATTTTAAAATAATTATTAAAGAAATATGCAAAACATTATTATCACAGATAAAATGAATGTAAAATTGCAATGGAAACTGCATGTTTTCTAGTATAAAACATAAATATCATTTTGAAATATTTTGAATATTAGCAACAAAAAAAATTCTTTTGATTATTTTGGTCAAATAACTCATCCAAACATAATTTTGAATTATAAAAACATTTCTTAAATATGAATTATGTTACTAATACCACTGATACCAACTGATACAAGATTACGGTTATGATACCAATTAATGTTTGTGTTTTAGAATGAATGAATGCATTTCATATAGATTTATTTGGAAATGTTGTTTCGAACGACACTTTGACAAACCAAGCTCTTCAGCCACTGACCTTCTTCTAATTAAGTCAGGGAGGATAGACTTTCGTTTTACAAGAGAGCACCGTAAGGGTGGAATTACGTCTTAGCACAGAAACCCACGAATAGATGCCCTCACCATTATTCATGAGACCACTTTCTCAATTCAGATATAGATCTGAAGAAGAAGGAAATTTTCTCCAGATCAATGTACTTATAGTACTGCTCAGCAACCGACCATAGCGCTTTTGATTCCGAAGATTTTACAAGTACTTACATCAAATGTACTCAGAGGGCCTAAGTGAAGTTGAGGATCAAACCAAGGCTACTTCGGATGGAGTCCAATTCTCTAACCGCTGAGCTACCACGCCCATTCAGAAATTAATCCTATGACAGTAAACTGCGGCACAAACAAGTGGGAAGAACAATAAAAAATTAGCAGTGAACAGTAAACAATTTAAAATTTGAGCAAGAACAATATACAGTTAAAAGGTAACAAATAACAATATCAATTACTGTGATTGCAATGGAGAATGATTTGTAAATGTAGCAATGAATTATTTAACATGAATTTAATGTACTATTACTTTTTTTCCAAAAAATAAAATAAAATCATCAATACTCTATAATATCATCACAACAGTATAATTTCATGAACACGCAGAAAACAAAACACTTCGCACTGACAGCTTTATAACTATATAGAACTATGCAGATAGAAGAAGAACCATTAGAACTATGCAGATAGAACTATATAGATAAAACTGGCAGCTTTTATCTATATAGTTCTATCTGCAATGGTCAATGTTTAAAAAACATTTTAAGGAATATCTAAAAAGTATTTTTATAAGTTAACATTTAATGTAATGTAATTTTAACGATCTATTTATTTATTAGATACATATTATGTAGTTCACTAATGCGTGAAATTCAGTTTTAATCAAAGAAATATTATGTAAAAAGATAATAATATAAATTGTATTATTTATTATCTTTTTATCAGATGTACTTGAATTGATGTACAAATGACTGAATTTCAAAACATATTTTTCAAGTATGCACCGAGAAAAGGAATATGGCGAAATTTACCATGCATTTGGTTCGAAAAAAATAACAAAGAAATCGGTAATTGTTACAGAAATGCTTTGGTTATAATTTGGATATAATTAAAATTAAAAATGGGTTTAATAAGACGTAATAAAATTTCGCTACAGTGGTAATTTTATCACGAAACTTTAGAGCATGGTATAAATAACATTTATGCTGCTAAATTTACTTTTCAGTTTTGTATTTTTCCTCTAATTGTCAATAAGAACTAAAGTTTCAAAAACCAGAATTTCCGTAGAAGCGTAAAAAACTTAATAAATGATTTAAATTCTGTATATTATTATTTATTTTATTAACTGGAATTATTATTTTTTATTTATGTTTATTTCTTATTTATTTTTTTATACCAAAAACGTCATTGTAGTACAGTATGGTCATTTCTGCTGAGTTTCTGATTCTATAGGAACTTTGATAATATTTACCGAACCGCTTTGTTAATGATATTAGTAGAATTTACAATAATTTCGTCCAAACATTTACATTTATTTACATTTGCTAGGTTAAAGTTACTTTAGTTTCGCATTTTTTACTAAATTTGTGGTAATAAAAGTTATAATTTTGAAAATCAGAATTTCCAGTAAACTGTTACCATGTAAAAGGAAAAAATACCAAACGAAAGGTTTAAATACCGTATATTTTGTTTTTAATACCAGAATTATGGTCTTCCTTACCAGAAATGTTACCATTTTTTTATTGTTAATATCGAATATGGAACTTCTATATTTTATTTATTTTAAAGGCTCAACAATATTCATAATGAAACATTGATTACCGTCTTTAATTAAGAACCAACAAGAAAGTTCTTTTTATTTGTTATTATTTTTTTTTTAAATTTTATAATCGTCTTGAACTGCCGTCTCAAACTATTTGGGTTTACGATTACTGATGTTCAACTCCGTAGTCTTGTAATTTTGAATTCAATATAGAAGACAACGGAGCTCCTGGATCAACTATTGGAAGAAAATTACCTTCGTGGAGGACTTTTTGATGGAACTAACTCGCATTTCCGTTACATGGTTCAACTCCTGATGTTCAACTCCGTTGTCTTGTAATTTTGAATTCAATATAGAAGACAACGGAACTCCTGGATCAACCATTGGAAGAAAATTACCTTCGTGGAGGACTTTTTGATGGAACTAACTCGCATTTCCGTTACATGGCGAGGAAAAGCAACAAAACCTCAAACAGTTAGCCTGTTGGCAAGAAGACTCTAACCCATGATCCCGTCTACCACGGAGGATATTTTGCGTCGCAACTGTGGTCGGTGCAAGACAAATACGCAATTCGTATCGACCAGCCATCGTTGAGATTCGAACCAGCTTCACCTTATTGGAAGGCGAATGCTCAATTCCCTTAGCCATCACGGCTCCTTTTTTATTATTAGAAAAATTTGCTTTTTTTTTAATTATGGAACATTTATTTATCATTTAGAAAATGACATTTAAACAATGATGCAAATAAAAAAAAATGGTAAATATTTTTATCTCTCCTAAAAGCTTCAATTGGACCTAGAAGCTTCAATTCACACTGAAAAACAATTGTGAATGATGACTGCTGAAATATTTAAATCCCAAATTATAATAGAACTTTTATTCCAGACAAGACTTCTTTTGGTTCTCTATTGTTAAGGAAACATTCAAAGATTTTATGTGATAGAATAACATAAAACTCTTCTTCGTTTTCAGTATGTATCTTTAAAAAATACAAATCTAAATGCTGCACACTGATTGAACAATATCTTTTCTAGAACGAAAAAAAAACAATGTATGCAGTAAATGCCCTTTCTTCGTTTTATTTCCGTTTTCGATTCGTCATTGAAACAAAAAGGTCTTACGTTCCAGAAGAAAAGAATTGAAAAACGTTCGAAAGATCTATCAAAACTTTAGTATACTGCTGAAAGGGATACTTCTTTCATTTCCTTAGAGACAGCGATTTCCGCAGACGAGAAAGAAAAAGGATTTCTTTAAAAATGCGTCAACCGAACAACTTTTACATTTTTTTATTTCAATTTTTGTTTATTTCAAGGATTTCATAAAAAAAAAGCAAGGAGTTTTGGCTTTCAAAAAGTAGACAATAATTTTTTGAGCATATGTAACTCAGAGTTAACATTAAAATATTTCGCATTAGATAAAATATATTTTATGAAATTGGAAAAGTACTCTGCTTTAGATGTATTAATTCGGAAAGGTAGTTAATTCCCGTTAAGTTTTGAGCTTATCTGAGAAAATAAATGAAAAATAACTAATTAAAGCACTGAGAAAATGTTTTTGTATAAATATGACATTTCTGGAAAAAATGCCATATTCCAGGCATTCAAACGGTTTTCCAAATCAAATTTCTTATTATCCTACATTTATTAAAAATAAAATAAAATTTAGCCGAATCAGTGGTTTTTATGCAATACATTAAGATGTCTTTATAAAATGACCAAATTTTACCACATTTATCAAGTTTTATCACATATTACAATGCCTTATTTTATTGCTAACTTTACCAAAATTATTACCTAAGTGCTTCGATAAAAATTACAGATCTTTTTGGTGTTTCCATAGAGCCAAAAAAAAGGTATATTTTACCATATTTGCAAGCTTAAACGAAGAAGGATTGCTTTAAAAATGCGTCAACTGAACATCCTTTATATTTTTATATTTCAAATTTTGTTTATTTCAAAATTTTTTAAAAACAAAGGTGTTTTATTTAGTTATAAGTAGACAACGTTTTTTTTAAATACGAAACTCAAACTTAGCATTAAAATGTTTCGCATAAGATAAAATAGATCCTATAAAATTAAGGATGATAGATCCAATAGTTTTAAGAGTACACTGCTTCAGGTGCGCTAATTTGGGGAGATAGTTGGTTCACATTGAATACTGAGCTTATCTGAGGAAATAACAAATTTTTAAATTTTTGTTTATTTCAAGGATTTTAACAGGACAAAGAAGGTGTTTTGGATTGTGAAAGGTAGACAACATTTTTTTTAGAATAAGAAACTCAGACTTGAGAAAGGAGTAAAGATCATATATATATATATATATATATATATATATATATATATATATATATATATATATATATATATATATATATATATATATATATATATATATATATATATATATATATATATATATATCCAAGGTGACTTGCATGAATTTCTTTTCTCACCTTCTACTTCCATTTCATCTTCGCGAACTCCAAAAGTCCGTAAATTTTTCTCTTTCTATAAGCTTTGCACCTTTTTCAAAACGTTTAACATTGATTTGATTCTCTCCATATTTCTAGCTTACAAGCTAGTTTTTTTTAGTAGATCTTTGTTGATTTCGTCACATCCTTTCCCTGACCCTTTTTTTCAAACAGACCGCTGTCCGCCAGATCTTATGCCCTTTAATAGTTCTGTAAATGGAATTTCTCTTCACCCCTAGGCTTTCAAGTCTCGGAGAATTTTTCCTGGCTACTCTCCTTAGATGAATTTATTTTGCACAATTTCTCTAAATATCTTTATTCTGCTCAAGAAAAAAAGTTGCAAGTAGTAAATATTTCACAATAATCTAAATATTTGCTACCACGACTAAAATAGCTGCACATGAGGTATAGTTTTTCAATAATCAATTTTTTTATCCACAGTAGAAATCTAACAACAAGGAAGTTTTTTTACACGGTTTAAAATAATCAACATTATTATTATTTTTACTATTATTAATTAATATTATTGTACGAAAATTGGACTTATTAAGCAAGATTAAGGAAATTCACTCTCGAAATGTATAAAACGGTATTCCCGAAGGTGAAGGTATAGTTTTTCAATAATCAATTTTTTTATCCACCGTAGAAATCTAACAACAAAGAAGTTTTTTCACACGGTTAAAAATAATCAACATTATTATTATTTTTACTATTATTAATTAATATTATTATCCAAAAATTGGACTTATTAAGCAAGATTAAGGAAATTCACTCTCGGAATGTATAAAACGGTATTCCCGAAGGTGAAGGTAAAAAAAACCATAACATATTTCTACATAGTACACAAACTGTTAGGTTTAGCACGATTAAAGTAACTGCCCTAAAGGAATATTCCCGAAGGTATTGAAAATGTCAAAAGTTTTATAAAGTATTTCTACTTCAGTCGAGGATAGAAATGAAGTTATATTTGGTTTGCCATATTGAAAATATGTTTCTTTCTTAAGGCATCCAATTTAAGATATCTAAGAGAGTTGAAGAAACTAGTTGAGAAAAGTTCTTCAGGTAAAAAAGCTTTTCTGTGAAAGTAAGGCTAAGTGAAATGAACTTTCCTTGCACAAAAGTGTTCCTTCCTTTTTCTTAAAGATATTATGAGGTGATATTATGATTTTACTTTTTGTTTCAAAGCAAACTATCTATTAAAAGTGAATTGGGTATTACTTTATATAACTAAATATTCTTATTTCAAAAACGCTATATCCCCTGTATAAATACACTAAAGAAAATTCCTGATGGAATTACTATATAAAGTATCGTCACTTTGGGTACATCATTTGTAGAAATCATTTTACCTTAAATATTATACCGTATTTCCATGAAATATTTACTGTAAAATTATTTAATTCGAAAGACTCAGTATTATATTTGTTTAATAAGAGTGGTTCAGTGATTTTACGGTAATTACAGAGTGCCAGTACTTTCTTCTGTATTTTGATTCAATATTTTTTACAGTGTATTTGTGTAAAAAACTCAATATAAAATTCGTTTGATAAATATACTACATTAAAAATTTTCTTTGCTAAGTTTAAGCTTTCAACTAAGATTAAATAATGATTATGATTACTATGATGGTTATGATTATTGTAAAGAAAATGTCATTATCAATTTTTAGTATGATCTACAAAATATTCCCTGTAATAACAATTGCCAGTTAGAACATTTTAATTAGAAATGGAATTCACCTAGTATAAAGAAGAAATTTAGGTCTGAACGTGGATGTTTCCATTGTGGTGAAATAGAACACTTTAGGAAATACTGTAGACATCGAGATTTTGAGTATAGAAACGAGAATTATGAAAGAGGTTGGAAATATAGTAAACGTCTATTAAAAAATATCGCCGAATGTTTCCCGAAAAGTACCAAATTCCGATATTGGAATATCAGTTACTTTCGAAGGACACAGAGTCAAGTTGGCTTAATATTTGTAAATTAAGTGGCATTAAGTCTGGAAATGCTACCAAGAGTAATTTTGAAAGTAGCCAATCAAATTGACGCCCGGTGGCTGAGTGGTAGCGCTTCGCACTCTCGTGCTATCCTTGGGCCGGGCAAGTTTGACTTAGCCTTTCATCCCTTCAGTGGATCGATAAAATAAGCACCAAGCATGCTTGGGGACTAAACACTGGGGGTTCCGCGTTCAGCTGATCATCCAACTGGAGCATCTGCTCTTGCACCCCATAGCCTAAGGTCAAGAAAACTGAGATGGGCACAGTAGGCCATGGCTTTCTATGGGCTGTCATGAAACTGAGTTTAGCCGATCGACTTCCAAAAGAGTAGATCCAAAAGAGCCGATCGACTTCCAAATAGTCTTACCAACAGTTGTTACCAGAAGAAATGGAGCCAATTACTAAAGTAAATAAGAAAGTGATTATTTATTGGGACGAAAATGATTGTAGGTCTCCAAAGTTTCGAAGCGTACAAAAAAAAAAGAAATGAAGCATAATTCCGTAAAGTATTGGAAAATTTTGATGAAAGTATTGTGGAATGCATTTGAAATATTTTTAAAGACGATCGAAAGGAACAAATCCAAATAGCAGGAGTAGTAAGACGTGATGTTGGTAATTATTCTCTATGTACTAATCACAAAAATAAAAAGTGCAGTACCAGAGGACGAATTAGTTGATGTAGATACTAGAGAGATAATAAAGGGGGTATGGAAAAAGGGATGTCAAGTTATCCAAGAAAAAGACGCGAGGCGAAATGAAAAGGGGATGTTCGCCGAGACAACCAGGTCAGTTTTGCAGTCAAAACTGTGAAAGAAGAAACAACACGCCCAAAGTGCGGTAAAGAAGCATCATATGTTGACACGTTTTCGTCGGAAAAAATTGAGAAATTGTTTTGGTTGCTAATGAAAAAGTTTTCCAAAAAATGTAAAATGAAAGAAATGTAGGAATTGTAAGGATTTCGGAAGTAAAATCTATTTAAAATCATGTAAGTACTGAATCATCAGTTGTGGAAGAAAAAATAGGAACTTATTTCAATAAAGTTAGAAAAAGTTGACCTGAGATTGTTGGTAACAAAATGGGAAGTAAGGCATTAACCAAGGAGAGACGAAAAAGGTTTTCAGTAAAAGAGTATCGAATAGTACTAATGATAATATCGTAACCAAAATAGTTTACTTGCCATGATGTAAAAATGTACAGAGTTCCATA
This sequence comes from Parasteatoda tepidariorum, assembly GCF_982258835.1. Classification (NCBI taxonomy): domain Eukaryota; kingdom Metazoa; phylum Arthropoda; class Arachnida; order Araneae; family Theridiidae; genus Parasteatoda; species Parasteatoda tepidariorum. Next base: position 38,286,886 of record NC_141755.1, read on the forward strand.
AGAAAAACGGCAGTCATTGCTAAGCAAGTGAATTTCTTTCATAAGGAAAAGAATTTTGGTAAAAATGGTAAAGTGCCCAGAGAATGGCCAAGTGGATAAAAATCAGTGCCAGAGGGAAAAGAAAAAAAGTACTCTGATAGAATTAATGTTATGTAAAGAGTTAACAGTTAGAGCTAGAGCTAAGAGTTAGAGTTAGGAGTTAGAGCTAAGAACTTAAAGAGTAGCCAAATATTCTCAATGGCTAATTTATTGATATACGATTGAAGCAAAATTAGAATTAATTTCGAGAGAAGTTAAAGTTTTGGCGGATAAAACTAAAGATGAAACTTTTAAGAGCCAGATATAGTTTTGATCATCAAACCAAACAGAACATTCATAATTTCAAAAGGCATTTGCTATATTGAAAAAAAATTACAGTGCTAATAAAATAAGATTCAAAGAAAAGTTCAGTCATTGGCGCAGTAAACGGAAATCCAGTGTACTTGGCAGAATTACTAAAACTTGCCAAGAAATTAATCGGTGAACTTAGAAATTTAGAAAAGAATTGTAGTGATACAAAAGGAAAAGTTGGATAAAATTGGAGATATGGGATCTTGGAATTGGAAATGTAGAAAGAAAGAAAATAAAAACAAATGAAAAATTGCAGAGAAATAAAAAAAAGAATCATATTTCTAAAAAAAAAAATAATCCTTTGTAAAATATGATAAACATTCCCTTATATACTGGGATTTCATAAAGAAGTGTACATTCTTGATTTGGGACCTGATTCTGAAATCAAAACCAAACCTTTACTAAAGATAGTGCCAAAAAACGGTGAAAGAATATTTAAATATACAAAAGTCATTTCATCTCGAAATTAACAAATTTCCCTACATGTGACTGCTGTTTAAGAAGTAGACTTGAATTTATCAAATCGCAAAAAAATAATAATAATTCAGACAATTAAAATTTAGGTTTCTTGTTCTTAAAATAAACTAAAACAAAGTTCAAATAGTTATTCGAGAAGAGTTATATTAATTATTTCGCTTTAGTTGATTTTCATTTAAGTAGTAAGATTTTTTTTTATTTCTCTAGTTTTTTGTTCCGCTTTAAATATTATTTATTTAATTGTAAATAGTATGCTGTGATGTTTTGTACAGTTTAGTATCATTCTCTTATTCATATGTATAATTTACTTTTGAGAAGGAAAAAAAACTTAAAGAAATTGGTTGCTTTTGAAATTTGAACTGAAGTTTTCCATTAAGCTGGAAATATATTAAAAAATTTTATTGAATACTTCAATATTGGGTCAGAAAATTAAATTTGATAAAATATTTTAAATGATAATATTTGAAAATGAAATATTAGTGTTAAACGAATTAGATTGCAGAGAAAACTGCTAGTGTTCCTAAATTATATTTATTTTAGAAGTTACGTATATAAATATAAATAAGATAGGATTTCGATCAACTTATTTGAAGATTTAAAAGTTGTTAAATATTTTGCTCAGTTTTAAAAGTAGTGCTATTGTCGTTTGATAAAAGAGATCTAGGTAGCTTCAGTCTTTAGATATTGTTGCATGTATGTAAATAGTTACATTTCGTTGTATTTACTTTATGTTAAGTTAAATTTTAGTATTTATTTAAGTTCCTGTTTTATTTTGAATACTTGAGTTTGATATCTAAATTGAATTACAAGTGAGTTGTCTACTAATATTGACAACTCACTTGTAATTCAATTCAACAAGTGAGTTGTTTACTAAAAATAATTAAGTAATTTTAAGTTTTAAGGTTATATATTGTACAACACTTCTAATTCAAAAATTGTACGTTGCATTTATTTACATAATTAGAAAATTTATTTTTTAAAGTGATATGTTTTGATGGAAAAATAATGCATTTCCTTCAACCTAAATTTTGGTGAACACAGGAAGAACTTGTACACAAGTTCATAAATAACTTTTCCTTTGCTTTCTCAGGAAAAATTCTCCCAAGAGGAGAGGAGTTATAATGTCTGAAAATACCTAAAAAAATATCTGACTAACAAAATCACGAATTTAAAAAAAACATATAACGAGATAAATTAAAAAATAAAGGAACTATCTTCTATGTATCTTGATTCATTTCACCGCTTATAAAATAAAATTTAAAAGAACGTGTGTTAAGGTATCTGAATCAATTCCATTTATTGTGATAGTGATAAGCTGTTCAATGTCCTCTGGATCAGCAGGATATGGAGGGGTAGATACCTTGTCTTTTACGTAGATACACCGGTAAAAAACACAAGAATTTATGCCAGAAATTTTGGGTGGATACTGGGTAAGCGGCATGTTGTAGTCCGCGATTCGCATAAAACATCGATTTGGGGGATATCCATCAAGGTAATCACGCATGTAGGTCAACAGTTGTGGTGGTGCACCATCCACCTGAAGAATGAAGTTGTTATATTGCCATGCAACTGTGGCATCAATCAAAGAGTTTACACATAAAAAAAGTGGTTAAACAAGTGGCTACCGTGTCAGTTTGCTCTTTTTACGCAAAATTGGATTACGCATTGGATTTTGCGTCTCCTTACGCAAAATTGGATTACAGGATGCATTGAAAAAATGGATTACGGTGTTACACATAAAACATCTTTGACTATAAATATTCCCCTATGATTCTGTAGCAGTTAACATATAATATCTGACATTGTTCTTGAAGTGTTGTTTTATCACCTTAATACAGGAGAGATTTATTCAGAAAGTTAGCAAATATTTATTTACCATAGCTGTGCTATTTTTCATCCAGACTGCTGCCATCCAACATATAAGAAATAATTTATGAGCATCTTGCTTAATCAATTCATTATCGATTAAGAATAATACTGCAGAGTATCCCCTCAGTGACAGAAAATTATGCTCTGAAACGACATAATATTTCACATATAATTTATAATCATCTTGCTTAATCGATTCATTATCGATTAAGAATAATACTACATTCTCGATTTATAGTGCAATGAAGTTGTGTACTTCTTTATGAATCATCCTACTTTTATACTGATATTCAGGTAATTAAAATAAGTTATACTGTCTATGTCTATGTTAATATGTCTGCGTATGTCTATGTTATCTGTTCTATAGCATATATAGAATTAGATGAATCGAATAGAAAGATAAGATTTATTCAATATTTTACTCAAAACTGTAAAAGACAGTTGAGCCATTTTTATGATCAGTTTGTAACTAAATACACTAACTTTAAAGCAAAACCTTTTATTTAATTGCTTCTACAGAGTAGAATATATTTTTAACAATGAAATATTACTTTGTCCCTTCTTTTTCTTGAAATATAACCCGATTGTTAAGGAAACAAGATATATATTTGATTTTAAGCTAGTTTTTTTGAAGTTATTATTTTATAAAATACCTTACGTTATTTTATTTAGTACTTTGCTCCTTGAAAAATGCCATATATTAGATCTTGAGAAAATGTTGTTCTCATAACACAACAAATTATTTTTTTATTCAATATTTTGGGGTATTTTTTGTTTCTGGAATGTAAATTTTTTTAAGGTATTATTTTTGTAAGAAATAACTCTTCTCGTTTATCTGTATTTATCAATAATTTATAGTTTTCATAAAATATGATTTTCATAAGTGATTCCAGGATATCCGTAAAAAACATCTCGAATTTTAAATGCGCAACTTCTCACAAACGTTTGAGCTTCTTCTGCCCAATTGTCGACATTTTTAACATATGTTGCTGATGGCGCGTCAAAAACACTTGCTTCCTCGTAAAATATGACAAAGAAAATGCGTTAAAATATTTTTGCTTATAAGTTAGATCCTTGTCTTACACAAAAACGAAGCAGCTTACGTTTCAGGAGATAAATTTATTAAGTTTATAAAACTTCACTTTGTTTGTTTGTTCGTAAATATTTGAGTAGTAGTCATTTAAAAATTTATATAAAAATACATTTATTTTTTTATTAAAAAAATTCCACAAGTCTTTTTAAGAACCTTATGACATTAAATAGCTTGAATTACTTTAAAACTTCATTTTTGAAATTATGAAGCAATATTAAATGTTTGTCAATGCATTATATAAATCATGCAATTCATAGTTTCATTGTATTAAGATAGTTGAAAAAGTTTTCAATTTATTTGGATTTTTTAGCTCCAGTAAAGGAAATTGTTTGAAATAAACCTGCTTGAAGGGAAAAAAAGAAATCTTCTTAAATAATTGTATTCTGAGGATTTTGCTAATTACTTGTAAATGCTCTGCATATCTAACAAGATCAATGATTAACAAGATAACGATCTTCGCAACAATAATAAACATTATGGAGTAGTTTGCAAATAACATCAGTATGACCAAGAAAGCAAAGCATTCCATCTTGGTGAAAGAGCCACTGATTGTTCATGAAAAAAATATTAGTGTTCGTAAACTGTTACATTAAAGAAGAGAAAGAGCTAATAGTGAAATGATATCAGGATGGCCAAGGATTTCCACTGTGGGCCAGAAGACCATGATCTGTGGCCAAAAGTCAAAAATTAAATTTTCAGCCAAAATATGTGTAGGCAGTTTTAATGCAGTCCAAATTAAGTATTCATAATCATTCCAAATATTATAATTTACTTCTTGGACCGACGAGAGTACAATGTAATAAAAAATGTGTTAAAATTTTTTTTTTAATGTAACTTTTAAAATTTTATTTCAGAAATGTATATTGGAATTTCACCTTACTATTACATTTTTATCAGAGTAATTAGTCTGAAATTATAGTAAAATTTTTCAATTTGTTAGATTAATTAATACTCTTGACAAACTTACAGTTTATATCTTATCATTTGACATTTTGCAATGTTTGAATGACTTTCGAAACTTAGTTCCAAAAAGTTCCACTAGGCTCAGCTTTTTTTTTGTTGTCTTCTTTGACGTTTCTTCTTTCGAAAAAACCTGCCCCATTTTGCCCGTATTGAAAAGGTGGACTAAATATACCGAAAAGCAAAAATTATATTTTTCTTCATGTTTTCGCGTTATTTTGTAATATTACTTCGGAAATATTATTTGCTTTTCATTTTTAATATAAAATTACGAAAATTATTATATTTTCATTGTTATATTTAATAATTTAAACGTACTATATTATTATTTTTATTTTTGCTCGCCATATTTCAGCTGTCATTTTGTCTTTTTTTGGGGTATTTTTAGCGTATTTCAAAATTTCAACTATGAAAAAATCATAGGCTTAAAAAATATGTTCTCAAGTTTCAATAGCTTAAAAATAGGCACACATTTTCATGACTTGCCAAACGTGACTAAGAAGAAACCAAAGGAATTTGAAATATGAAACATTATATTGCCGACGAAAAATGGAATATAAAGGAGAGGAACAAAAGAAGAAAAAATAATGCAGTAGCCGAAAATTAAATAAAACTAAAGATGAAAAAACAGAACAAGAAGAACCATTGAGGTCGTGAGGGACAAATCACGTTAAGATGCATTTCCATGCGCTATAGAGAGATGATGAGGAATTTGCCTTAACATGTATTTAGCAAGGGAATCAGCATTCATATGAATGAAGCAAAATTCCAGGGCATCAAGATAAGCTTATGTGACTGGGGTGGAAATAATTTTGGCTTCATGAAATTGAAGTTACAGAAGAGTAGAAATACATTATAGTCTGATTCGCTACTCTTGTTCACAATTGCTTTTCTTGCTCTGTTTTTCATTTTTATTTTTGTTTCCCTCTCGGCTACTGCTTTTGTTCCAGTTTTTTTTCTCACCATTATTTTTCATTTTTCGTTAGCCACCTTACGCTTTATATTCCAAATAAATTTAATTTCTTCTCAATCACGTGTGGCAAGTCTTGAGAAAGAGCACCTATTTTTGATCACTTGAGCTATGTCGACTTTTATTTTCCTCCTCATATTTTTAAAGCCAGCGAAGATTTTTTTTCTTTTTTTCTATTAAGTAAAGTAATATTGTACAGCTTCAGTTTCTTGGGATTATTGATTTAATATAGCATTACTATATTATTAGCCTAAATGTGATTTAATATGCAGCGTAATCATTGCGTAATTAGTTTAAATATGAACCCCAATAAGCATCTTTTTAAAATTAAAAAAGTATTTTTTTTATCTTTGAAAATTATTATCACCCGCTTGAAGTTAACTTGCTATCCGAATATTTTTTCTAAATATTCTTGAAAATGCTTCCAAAGAAAAAGTTTTTATCTTTATCTACATTGGTTATCTTCTTAAAGAAAATGGAGTTTCAGATATTTACATAAACTCCCAAAAGAAAATGTTTAACAAGGATTATTGGGCTTAATTTAATTGAAACGGTTTCTAAATTCCTATTTCTTATCATTAGACACCATCACAGCTTATTTTTACTAAGTTAAAGATTCCAATTCTCTCTAAGGAATTAAATTTCCTTTTTTCTTTTTTTTTTTTAGTTTACATATCTTCTGAATATTAATCGAAGAATTCAGGATTGTGAACGCAGTGCATTCTAAATATAATTAAACAAATACGTGTGATATTATTAATCTTACTGATACGGCGAATGAAATAAAACTAATTAAGTGTTTGAATGGAAATTTTATAAAATTTAACTTTATTTTCTATAAACACAAAAAGTCCCATTTCTGTGCTACAAATACTGTTTAATATCTGTAATTTTGGATGCAATCCAGATTAAAAGGGAACTTCTGGATCCAGCCATGAGACAAACTTGCCTTCTTGGAGGACTTTCAGATGAAGCTTACCCTTTTTTGCATTAAATAGGGAAGAAGACTACGAAAACAATTCACGGTTTGCCCGATGGTAAGATGATTATAACTCATCCATATACCACTGAAGATATTTTACACCAGAATAGTGGTCGGAAACAGAATTTATATCAACCAGACTTCGCTGGGTTTCGAACCCGAGCCACCTCATTGGGAGGCGAACGCTCTGTTTCCTGATCCAGACTGTCTCACAGGTTACTTCTTATTTACGTTCAGCAAGTCTTAAGAATGGACGCCTATTTTTTAGCACTTGAAAAGCATCAACTCTTATTTCCATCTTCATATTTTTTAAGCCAATGAAATTTTTTAACTAGTAATATCCTACCACTTTAGTTATTTTTTGTACACCACTGATTATTCATTTTTATCGTATCACAATATCATTAGCCTAAATATGACTTTATATTTAATAATAAATGTTGCAATTAATTAAGCATTTATTGTGTGACTAGATAAAATGCAGATTGTAAAAGAGTTTTTTTTCCATCTTGAAAATTATTATAATCCACGGGTACTCAACTTGTTAATTGAATATTTTCTTATAAACATTCTTGGTGATAATTCAAAGGAAAAAATTGTTTTTCATCTGCATTGATTATCTGTTAAAACGTAAATGGAGTTTCAGATATTTTCACAAACTTCCGAAGGAATAATGTGTAACAAGGATTATTGCGGGCTTAATTTAATTGAAAAGGTATCTAAACTATTCCTTATCATTAGAAACCATCATTGGTTAGTTGTACTATGTTAAAGACCCCAACTCTCTCTCTAAGGAATTAAGTTTTTTTTTTAAAAATTGCATATATTCTGATCACTTACAGAAGGATTAGGGATTGTGGACGTAGTACATTTGAAATCTAATTAAACAAATAAGTGTGATTTTCTTAATCTTCTTAGTATGTTAAACAAAACAAAACTAATTTAATGCTTGAGTGGAAACTGCATAAAATATAACTTTATTTCCATACAACACAAAAAGCGCCATTTAAATGTTAGAAACAATGCTCCTTTCCAGACCACGAAGGGTTTTTACTGGAGAGGAATTAATCAAAATTGCTCAAAACTTGTTTCAATAAAGTAATTTTGACACATTCGTAATTTATGTAGTTTATATACATTTTGGCACTGAGTTAATTTTTTGGTTAAAGTATTTTAAAACTTTACTAGCTTATAATTAATGCTGCACTGAGAAAAAAGAGTCCGATTTAAATTACCAGAATAGGGAAAAAGTTACTGAGTTTGTGGTTCTATGGGAACACGAAGAGGCTCAGTGATTTTAACCAAAGTGCTTTGGTACAAATGCTGGTAAAATTGACAACTATTATTCTCTATAACCATGCTTAAACCATACTATGATTATGGTAAAATTTAAGTAGTTTTATCATGATACCTTGGAGCACTAGTTCCCATTTTTTTCGGCTACAGAACACTAAACTAATAACTTTCTTTCTGCTGAACCCCGATTATTTGAAATATGTTTAGACAATTGTGAACACATCAAGCAATAAAATGTTCTATTTTCAAAATATTTAACAAAAGAAATTTAATATTTTTTGCAATGTTATATTAATGATCTTCAAGTAAGCTTTATGTCGGATAGTTGAATTCGCGGTTATGGTGCTGAACCTAGTCCAGTTCAGTATTTTAAATTTTTTTATTTTCTATAACCGTCATTAAACAGCTGACCCAATTTTGAGTTTAAGATTACTTATATTCAGCTCCATAGCCTTGCATTTTTTAACCCAACCCAGAAGACAAGGGAAATCCTGGATCAAGTATTGGGAGAAATTTGCCTTCGTGGAGGACTTTTTTAATGGAACTAACCCGCATTTGCGTTACATTAAGAGGAAGACCACGAGAACATCTTACGGTTTGCCTGATGACAAAGGGGCGCTAACCCATGATTCGTCTACCCCAGAGGATATTTCGCGTCATCACTGTGGTTGGTGCAAGCAGGATGTGGAGTTTCGACCAGAATCATTGGAAGGCAAACGCTCTATCCCCTGAGCCATTACGGTTCCCGTTTAAGTGATTGCCAGCATTCACCGGTGGAAGTCAACAACCACCAATTTTGTTCATTCACAGTAACATATACATAAACTGAAACTGAATAAAATATGCCTATGGTAAAACATTTATTCCAGTTTTGCACCAAATTGAGTAAATTATTCTTAAACCTATTCATTTCAAATTAAATAATATCCTTACACCAAACTCTCGCACTTTCCCAATATACGTGAATTATTTTCACTTCCAAAAACATCGATGTTGGCTCGCTTTGAATGTCAAAAACCCAATAAACACCAATTAGAATATGACATTAGTTTGTTTCCAATCGAGATTGAGCTAATATTTATTGTTTCCGTCATAGCTAAAACCATCATAAACAGAAACAAAAATTCGTCGTTAAAATAAGTATCTATGTTTTTAGTTGATGTGCAATAAGCATAATTATATTTTAATTTTTAAATCTTTGAGAACTGTATTAAATGATTTTATAAAGTAAAATTTCTAATAATTTCTAATCACTTCAGTTCTATTAAGTTTTTTCTAATTACAGTTCGTCTTAATATTCCCTCTGTATTATGCGTAACTAACTGCGACTTGCGACTTGATGCGTAATGCGACTTGAAAACTAACTTTAAATTAAGAATTGGTGTATATATGCATTTTAAATTAATGATAGTTACTTTATATTGCATAGTGTTAGTAACTTTACTGATTATATGTGTGTCTTATCATAATATAGCTATAAATTTTAGTGTTTTTCTGAATAGCATACGTGATGCCTGCTACTTTATTTCAAATAGTGTTAAAGAAAATTGGTGTAGTGAGATACTAGATTTTATTTTTGTTTATACTGTAATAGTGTAGGAATATTTTTTTCTTAATCAACGAATTTCACTATTTTTCTTTGATTTGAAAAGCGTGATGAGAAATACTAATACAATTTTTTGTATTTGTATGTCCTTTACAAAATTTATTAAATACACTGTTATTAGGCAAAATACCTATTTTTTTTTAAAAAAAATAGTATTTTTTTTATTGACATTTTATTTTAAATAATATCATTAAGACAACCAAAATAGCTCCTTCTTTTTCATTATTGATAGGATTAAATTTTTTTATTACTGATCCATCTGCAATTACAGATTTTGAAACTGTTTAAAGAATGACCTAACTCTCGTTCCAACCTTATTTGGGAACCATTGTATTTGAGTATGGCAGCTTCGAATTTTTTACTTATTGTGCGATAATAGGAACTATAATTTTGAATTCCAGAATTTCCGGTAAACTGTTACAATATAAACGAAAACTTTTCTAAATTAAAAGTTTAGATTCTTAATATTTTTATTTTTATTTACCACAATTATGTTGTTGTTTTTCTTGTCAGAAATGTCGCTATCATACAGTAGGGGAGAGTGGGGTCAATTGTAACAGGGTACGATTGTAACAGAGAAAAAAAAATTCGAGTGTCGGGTTCCAGATTTGGTTCCCAGGTGGCACACAAGGTGTATTTAATAAATCTACATGTACACCCCTGCTGGGAACCATTTTTATGTACTTTTGAAAGAGTTACATCACAAAAGATATCTTCACGCTACGTAAGTACTTTTTTTGGTGTCAGAATATTATATTGTAACAAAGTAATTTTGTTTAAACAAATAAAAATTATTAACCGAATATGAAAGTGGGCACCCTAATTAACATTTCAAAGAAAAAAAGATTACTTCTGTTAATTAACTAACATTGTTTTTAACAAATGAAGCTGAAATGGCGCCTTGGGGACGATTGTAACAATAAGTAAAGGGACGATTGTAACAGCTGAAAATAAATAATCTTATGTTTACAAACCATTACTTAACTCTTTAAGAACCACCAATAGTTTCCTATATCATTTATATTATGCCGCATGTGCATTATTTCATTTGTTACCTTTCACAGCATAAATTAAAATTTTTAACCCCTTAAAGTTAGAAGTTTAACCCTTTAGGTCTCTGCTAATTATTACTTTTACTCCTAAAATATCATTACCATTTTGATCAATAAAAAAATATATCACAACTATGATAATATGTATAATTAACTATGTTTTAGTTGAATTTGTGAACTGTTACAATTGACCCCGTAAGTGGGGACAATTGTAACAAGTGCACGACTGTCAAAAATTGTTAATAACTAATATAGCAACATTTAAAATTAGGTATTTATTTTTTTTTCTAGTAGAGGATAGTCTACTTTACTCGTCTGTCAATTAATACTAATAATATATTGGATTTTTTGTTAGTTAAAAATAGTTAAGTAAAAAATGTTACAATTGACCCCACTCTCTCCTACTGTAATTTACCAGAATATTTTTCTCACTGTGTTTAAAATTACGAGCTTCGAATCATGGTGTAAGAATTATTGGAAACTGTGTGACAGAAATGCATCCATTCATTTGTGATCTCTCACGCGTAATATTCAAAATATTAAATAACTCATAAATTTTTATGTAATGTGATTTTACATATTTCTGTCTCCTTTTTGTAAGTAGTGAAGATTTTTTTCTTTGAAACTATCTATGTAGCACATTTATTTAAGTTAACATATTAATTCATTAAATAGAATTTGAAATAATTTTGCAGATAGACTTATTAGTGATTAGTGTCTGAAATGATTTGGAAAAATAAATTAAAAACGTTTAATAACAATTTAATTTTTCAAGAAAACAAAGTTTAATATTAACGTTACCTTTAAAATAAAATATAAACACCCATTTGGGTTTAAAGATTCTTGGCATGAGATTTCTTGATTTAGGTTCATACTAAATTAGCTCATGACCTATGCCTGTTCTGGTTATCAATATGAAACCAATTTTTGGTACATCACCACCAACTCTGGTCACTATTAGAAATCCATTTTAGGCAGTGTTTAATATTCATTTTGAACATCGTAATACTAAGTCTAAATGCCTATGATTAGAGCCTATTATGGAGAATAGTCAATACCCATTTTAGCTATGTTGATACCTATTTTGCGCAATCCTAAATATTTAAAAACCTATTTTAGGATGAATTTCTCATCTAATTTGGATGCATTTAAATAAATTGGAATAAAATAATAATTGGTACAAAATATATTAAAAATATCTTGGCACAGTTATTATTTACGATTTCTTTAAATGTTTGTTATCTTACAGGTTTATTTATTTGTCGTTATTAAAGCTTTGCAATATTTTTTTTTACCACAAATGTGATACAATTTGTTCAACACCATTTTTTTTCAGCACAAGTATGACAAGTGTGGTTCAAAGTACCAACACGATGTTTCAATTTGAATCCATTTTGTGATAGTATATATTTCTACATATTAACTACAATTACATTTCTTCACCCATAATAAACAAGAAATGAAGTTTTCAATTATTTAAATTAGTTAGAACATATATCGACATTTTATATTAACAACTAAGATTTCGTTGAAAATATTAAACTAGAGTAATGAATTAAAGCAAGAGTTGATCTTAAGGCTTTAATAAATAAAGAATATTCCAGAAAATGGAAACACATCTCCGTAAAGAATTACTTTTGCTAACCCCTTAGACAAACTGAAAAAGAAACCCATTAGCAGGAGCACGCCACAAAATAACCTTAGTTGGCGGTGCCTTTTACTTAACATCTCAACCAACTCTATTCAGACTAAACATGTTTTCTTCTCTCTCTACGTTGAATAATGAATGGAAAACTATCAACTCTTCCGCGGAAATGGAACTACAGAATGAAATTGTAAGTGCAGAATCTGGTCGCATCAGAGATTCTAGAAACATTATTTCGCTTCCACTCTTTTAACTTCTATTGGATGTCATTTTGATGAAGATAAAATTGAAAATGTAGGTTTTTACAGTTTAGGACATTTCACTCAATAAAAGAGAATCATATAGGCTGTTATAGCTATTTAAAGTAACTAACTTATTACGTGTTTTTAATTGGATGAAATAAATTGCTTTTCAATTTGTTAATGTTTGTTGATGTTTGTTGTTGTAAATTTTGAATAATATGTAAATGAAGGAAAACAAGTATAAGCTGTTCTGAAAAAGTATTCCATTACAAATGGTGTCATACAATCATAATTGATAATAACCAGCTTTTCAGAGAAATATTAAAATGCATTTTTAAATAACTTTTAATTTATCAATTATCAAATGTTTCCTTTTAATTTTTATGTATGAAGAGTAGCGATGAGAATTCGAACAATTAATGTCATTTCAGTATTTTTGAAATTGTTTGGCTAGTTAATTTTATTACTCTCATTTTATCTATGTACACAGACAGTAGGTAAAGTTGAGATTTATTTAGTTGAAAACAAATTATAATGATTTTTCTATTACTACACAATGGGAAAACTTACTGTGCACTTTCAGTGAGTTAGCGTAAAGTAAAACTAGTCTATCTTTATTAAAATATCAATTATTAATGAAAGTTTTGTATGACTTATATCCCATTAAGATGTTGTAATTCCTTTAATTCTCACGTAATAAATCGTTAATCAGAAAATTCCAAAACAGGACCAAAAAAAAAGTTATATCTATTTTGCAAGCGTGAACAATTTTTGATATGAAAGTTTTCCTTACAAAAAAAATTAAAATCATATAAACTTTTTAAAATTCGAAATGTTTACTTTTGGGAAGTATTTTTAAAATGTAGCAATTGAGTTTTGTAAACAAGAAGATTTTTTAGAAAATATACAATCTTTTCTTATGTCAAATTTTAACACAAAGATTTATCATAAATCCATTAATTTTTACTAATCAATTTAAAGTGGATTAATTTCAATATTTCAGTCAAATTACTGCACAAATTTAATACATTTTACTAAAAATGCAAACAAATTAGTCTTAAAGAAAGAAACTAAGAAAATTGCTGTTTTTTAACATACATTTTTCTAATTTTCCGACCTGCATTTATAGGAAAATAAGACTATTTCTAAATGTAGACATTAAATAGTTCACTATTTAATTTTTAATGCAACGTATCTTGAGATACCATTATAGGTATTACATATTTTCTAGTTTTTAAAGTTTCATAACTTTCTTAAATTTATTTTTTAATCATTCTTAATCTAATTTTAATTAAATTATTTATATATAATTTTAATTATTTAATTTTTATTATTAAATTATTCAATTTTTAGTGCTACCTAATTATTTAATTTTTATTACATTTTATAAAAAGCGAACATAAAATATTTTACTCTCTTCTAAACAGTCAATACAACTTTTTATTTTAATACTAATGTCAGACTCATTAATTAATTGTCGCTACTAAATCGAAAACAAAAATCTATTTATAACTTCACTCTATAACAAAAAAAATCGACGCACCAAGAAGCAATCATCCGATTGCTTTGAAATTTCGTATGCATGAATGTTTTGAACAGATATGGCTGGAATGATGCCGACTGGGGACGTATAGTCTTTAGCGACGAATCCCTCTTCCCACAGTGTCCTGACGATCATCGAAGACGTGTTTGTAGACGCACAGGGCAGAGGGGGAATCCAGCCTTTACTATTGCACGCCACACTGGCCCTCAACAAGGCATTATGGTCTGGTGTGCCATTTCCTTTGACAGCCGGACCCCTTTGTTCGTCATTAAAGGTACACTTACTGCACAGATGTACGTCGACGACATCCTAAGACCTGTTTTGCTACCGTTCCCTTTGCAGCACCCTGGGCTGGTTTTCCAGCAGGACATTGCCAGACCGCATATGGCACGTGTTGCTATGAACTGTCTGCAAGCTTGTCAAACTCCTCCTTGGCCTTCCAGATCACCAGATCTCTCTCCCATCGAGCATGTCTGGGATATGATGGGAAGGCGATTACATCTAGCACGGAATGTTGATGACCTCGTTCGACAATTGGATCGAATTTGGTAGGAAATACCGCAAGAGACCATCCGGGAGCTTTATCGGTCTATGCCACGCCGTGTGGCAGCTTGTATCCAGGCTAGAGGCGAGTCAACACCTTATTAAACTTGTTACTGCAACTCTGCAATAAATTATTCAATTGTTCTGAAATTTTAATCATTTACTATTCTGTACATTGTCTTCCTATCCACCAATTTTTGTTTCAATCAGACAACTCCTTCTTGGTGCGTCGATTTTTTTGTTAGAGAGTGTATTTATTCCTTATTTCTTACCTCAAAAATGTTTCTGTTATATGGTAATACTAATTCTCACAATCTTTGTTATAAGTTTTACATAATACATCAATTTTTCCCAAATTATTCAATTTATTTTTCTGAGATAAATATCCCTCCTGCAAATCAAAATTAGAATCTCACACAGTCAAAATGATATTTAAATTCCTAAATGAAACTACATTCATTACACTTTATTGAGTTTGAACTAACTGCCACGAAACATCTGTGTTCCTCTAATATATAATAATATAATAATTTCGTTATTCTATACATCACATTTATTTTAATTCCTTATTCTCAACTACTATACAATTTAATTTCTTTATATTTCCCATTTTTAGTAATGAAAATAAAATTAATGAACTTCATAAGCCTGAATTTAATTGCAGCAATAAAAATTAAGCATAAGACTGAAGTTTCAAAAGATTAAAGATGTATTTAGCTTCATCAATCTTATATAGCATGAATTAATAGAATAATAACCCAATTTTTTGCTAGCGCTTCATAAAAATATGAGATTAGTACACTATTCCTCACTAAGATGATTAACTTGAAAACAGATTAATATAGAGTCATGTTCATGAAATAACTCAATTAACTTGTGTTTCGTATAGGAATTAGCCATAAAAGTTTTTGGAAATAAATTTGCGAGCAATGATATGGAGGTTAAATGTTATACATAATTATACTCGTCGATCACAAATATAAAAATATTTCAGAGAGATTAACGGGATTAAGATAATTCGACAAGACTCATTTATATTTTTTTGATGATTTTAAATGATTTCTTGCAAAAGATACTGACTATCACTGTGAATATGGAAGAAAGATTAGAATTACTTAAAGCGAAATGAAAAACTAATAATCTAAAATAGTTTCTTTAAAAAAAATGATTTAAAGAAACATTTTCTCTAAAATTAGAAAAATAATGAATTTTTCCCGCATTATCTCCCATTTAACACATTGGGATTTAAGTCAGAAATCATGTATTGTTTTAAAATAAACTTATTTTATTTTTTAATGCTAGACTCGATTTATTTTAGAGCAATTCTGACAATGAATTTGATAATGACCATAAAAAAGAATGCGTAAGAATGATCTGAATAAAATGAGTAAAATTTACCAAATCAAAATCTAAAATATACTAAAGCATCATTTTCAGGCAAAAGTGAAAAATATTTGACTTTATCAAATATTTGAATATGTTTGAAGACATTTATGTGTTTGTTAATATTTTTTAGTAAAAACCTATATTTTATTAAAAAAATTTGAATTTTTACTTCTCTACTTTTTGCATCAAGTTTTTCATGATCCAAAACCTTATTTTTGACTCACGCATAACTCCATACAAAAATGAATAATGAGTTTTAAAAAACTGCGAAAAATATTGGGAAAAAGATGTGTCTGAAGGTGTTGTCTTGATGTCAATGTTTGGAAAATGTACGGAGTTTATATTTAAACTAAACATTCATTCGAAAAATAATTTTAAAAATCCTTTATTTAAGGCAATCAGATTTAAAGTTTAAATATCTTGCAATGTTAATCTTATAGAATATTAATATCAATAAAATATAATATTAATATCAATAAAATATAATATTAATCCTAATCTCAACCCGATAATTTAGCTATTTTAGAAGAAAACACCAAGTTTATTTCATATTGCTACATTTAATTAGACGACGAGGTTTCACGAATAATTATTTAAAACTTAATTCTTAAAACTAAGTTCAACTTTAAAAAATGGTAGAAACTATCATATTTTTCGGAAGTTTAGGTAGACATTATTACAAAAACCATCATGGGTTAAAAAAACCATGAGAACTTTTACTCATGAGGTTGATCCTCAGTCTCATGTAGAAAAAAAATTTATCTATATAAACTAAATATGTACATTTATGTATTTTTATTAATCCCTTGAATTTTTGATTTTAATGAATTTTCACCAATTATTTTGATCAATAATTCAAAGGCCAGAATTTATTATTTAAAAAATTTAATATTTTATTTTATTTTTTATAATCATAAATTTATTACTTAACAAATCGCTTACAAATAATGCGCAATGATTTCTTCTTTTATTTTTTTTTTATATCTATAAATTGTTAAAATTAAACTGATAACAAGCTGGTTTTCTTATGATTTCAATAAAAATCTACGTCTACGTCTAGAAATAAATTAGATTAAATGCAATAAACTAAGTTTTAGTTTATCTAAGTTATGGATTTTTGAACAAAAACAATTCCCTTCTGAGCCTAAACTATTAGACACGATTTATTTTTAGTACTACAGTTATATTTTTAAAGCATAAACTATCAATAATTAAAGTAGTCACAATTTAGAAACTCCAAACTAATTTTTAAAAAACCCAAGAAACGTGACGTGATTTAATTCAAAGTTACTTACTGCAATAAATATATATTTTTCGAACTAAAACTGTCAAATTCCTTTTGACATAATGACGATAAATATGACACCATCAAACTACATTGCTACCTCAATAAAAGTAAAGAAAATGCTGGAAGAAGTAATTCCGAAACAAATTCTTAAGGTTTTCCAAGACTTATTTTTAAAGGAAAAAATTGAGTTCATATTGATGCTTTTGTGTCTTAGTGCTTATTTTTGCTACATTTCTACGCCACTAACATCTTTTGAAGCATCTAAGAGAGTACTCATGTGCACTTTTATCTTTCAAAATGGAGTTATATGTCCTACATTTCTGAAAAGAAAGCCTTAAAACCTTCCATTTCAGACTTTTTTGAAAAATTCCAACTGCTTTGTTGGGTTTGAAGGAAGAAATGAATAAAATATGAGCTACTTCAAAGTAGATGAGCACTTGGAAACAGAAATATTGTCGAGTGAAAACGTTCTGAGATTTCAGTTTCCATTTTTTTTTTCTTTTTTATTACATATTCTAAGTCTCGTAGAAGATAAAATAAAATATGAAGAGTTTTGTTTCAATTACATTTTTATCTACGGTAAGTATTATTTTAGACAAAAGCATGAATTGGGTATTCCGTTTCGAAGCATACTAATTTCAATTTCAGAAATTTTATTCTTAACTGTTTCCCTTGGTTTTTTCCCCTAAAATGTAAATAAAATCCTATAAGTTTTATCTGAGGATACCTTTGTTTTGAAAAAACAAATTAATTGTTTGATTAGATTAATGCAGGAGTTTTGCTCGAATTGCATTGCAAATGAGTAAAAAAATAATGAAAATGAATACGTAATGAAGATAAGTTTTTTGTATGCGTATTGGCGATATTGGAGAAAATTGGAATCTATAAATAATATTAACGAGCTTCTATGCTACTTATTTAGCAAAAAACTTGAAAAGTAAAACACTAAAATCTCTTTATTTTTTTTATTATTTTTTTTTGAAAAAAAAATTGCAAAATAATGTAACGAAGAAATTAATAAAAAATATTTAACTAAGAAATCGCGGAAATAGTTAAATTTCGGTAAAAGGAAAAGTTGAACTTTTTTTTTAAATTTAAATTCATTTTTAAAATTAGATTACTACAGTTAAATTCAAAATAAAGTTGAAAACAAAGCAAGGGTGTCGGAAATTTTTAGGGGTTTGAATCTTTTTTTTTTTTTGCTGAAAAATGAGTTTTTAATTCCCCAAAACAGAACTACGTTATATTTGAATGGCCCCTCTTATTTTTAAAGTAAATCAGTTCTCAGTATTAGAATTAGATATTTTTACTTAAAATGTTAACACGATATGGTAGTTAAAACTTCGTATTTCGTCTAAACATTGGCAAAATTTATCATAATTCTTATTACGCTTCTTTACTTCTTGTACAACGTTGCGACTACTGACTTTTGATAATTCGAGGAATGTCTCGAAACAGCTAGTACGAGCCGAGATGGCTCAGGAGATCGAACATTCGCCTTCCAAAGAGGTGAACTGGGTTCAAATTCCAGCGACGGATCGATTCTAATACCGCATCCAGCTTGCACCGACCAGAGTGCTGACGTAAAATAATATCCTCAGTGGTAGAAGGATCATGGGTTAGAGTTCCCTTGCCGTCAGACTAACAGTGGAAGATTTTGGTCCAGTGGTTGATCCAGGAGTTCCGTTGTCTTCTATATTGAATTCAAAATTACAAGACTACGGAGTTGAACATTAGGAGTTGAACCATGTAACGGGAATGCGAGTTAGTTCCATCAAAAAGTCCTCCACGAAGGTAATTTTCTTCCAATAGTTGATCTAGGAGTTCCGTTGTCTTCTATATTGAATTCAAAATTACGAGACTACGGAGTTGAATATCAGGAGTTGAACCATGTAACGCAAATGCAGATTAGTTCCTTCAAAAAGCCCTTCACGAGGGCAAATTTCTCCCAATACTTGATCCAGGAGTCACCTTGTCTTTCGGATCGTAAACCCAAAATATTTGGTCTATTGGTCAACGACGGTTATAAAATAAAATAAAATGAAATAGCTAATACGCGGAAGATATGAATAAATATATATTTAATAATAGATATAAAAACTTAACAAACTATCATTGCTAGAAAAAATAGTTTTAAAGAAGAAAGGTGCGGAAATAATAAAATTTCTCCTACATACACTCTATAACAAAAGAATCGACGCACCAAGAAGCAATCATCCGATTGCTTTGAAATTTCGTATGCATAAATGTTTTGAACAGATCAGGCTGGGATGTTGCCGACTGGGGACGTATAGTCTTTTAGCGACGAATCCCGCTACCAAATGCGTCCTGACGATCATCGAAGACGTGTTTGGAGACGCACGGGGCAGAGGGGGGATCCTACCTTCACTATTGCAAGCCACACCGGCCCTCAACAAGGCATTATGGTCTGGGGTGCCATTTCCTTTGACAGCCGGACCCCTATGGTCGTCATTAGAGGTACACTTACTGCACAGCGGTACGTCGACGACATCCTAAGACATTTTTTGCTACCGTTCCTTTTGCAGCACCCTGGGCTGGTTTTTCAGCGGGACAATGCCAGACCACATACGGCACGTGTTGCTATGAACTGTCTGCAAGCTTGTCAAACTCTTCCTTGGCTTGCCAGATCACCAGATCTCTCTCCCATCGAGCATGTCTGGGATATGATGGAAAGGCGATTGCATCTGGCACGGAATGTTGGTGACCTCGTTTGACAATTGGATCGAATTTGGCAGGAAATACCGCAAGAGACCATCAGGGAGCTTTATCGGTCTATGCCACGCCGTGTGGCAGCTAGAGGCGGGTCAACACCTTATTGAACTTGTTACTGTAACTCTG
Source organism: Parasteatoda tepidariorum (assembly GCF_982258835.1). Classification (NCBI taxonomy): domain Eukaryota; kingdom Metazoa; phylum Arthropoda; class Arachnida; order Araneae; family Theridiidae; genus Parasteatoda; species Parasteatoda tepidariorum. The sequence continues at coordinate 38,307,087 of NC_141755.1, forward strand.
CAATAAGTTATTCAATTGTTCTAAAATTTTAATTATTTACTATTCTGTACATTGTCTTCCTATCCACCAATTTTCGTTTCAATCGGTCAACTTCTTCTTGGTGCGTCGATTTTTTTGTTATAGAGTGTATTATGAAAGAAATCCAAATTAAATGCGATCAAAATTGCAAACGTTATTGGTAATCAGCAAAATATTTTTCTGGAACTTAAAAAAAAAATTATTAAGGAAGAAATCAACTTGCAATGTAAAACGCTATATAAAAATTGTATTTCAAAAATTTCTTTACCATACAAGTCAAAAATATTTCAGTTATCATGAAATTGAACAAATATAAAAATAACTTTTAAACGAATGTTTTTTTTATATTTTTGTGCTAATATTTCTGATTTGTTTAAATTGTTCTAGTGATATGGTAATGTATTCGAGAAGTAAAATTAACATTAAGAGGCCCGAATACTTTCTAGATAAACTATTAGGACCAGATATCCCAAGTCTTAGCTCCTCCTTATTTGATTCTACCTTAGCTACTACTGAGTTTATCTAAGTTACTACTTAGCTCCTACTAATTTGAGTCAAAATTTTAAATCGATCGTAAAAAATAGCTTCAAAAAGATTTGTTTCTCAAGAGAAAATACTATAAAAGTCCGCTATAACGAGCCTCCTTTATCTTTATTGTGAACAACAATTATTATTTAAAACACACATCTAGAAAAAACTGCTTCTGTACACAGATTATGGACTAAATAGCCTAGCTCTGTACTTTGAAAAGTACAAGCTCTCAAATCATCAAAAAATTTTTCAACAATAAAATGAAATAAAGTGCAATACCTTTTGACGTCATTGTTAGCAGCGAGTGTTAATTTTAATAGTAAGTCATTACTTAAGGATATGAGGAGGCTTCCCTTTAAAAAAATAATGGTATTTTTGAGGCTGTTTTTTGAGGTTCATACATGCTAAAAAATACACCTGAGGTGGAAAGTAAGGATGTATTTGGAACCAGACATAATTTCATTACCAAACCTCAATTTCAACCTCATTTACACCTGTTACACCAGTAACAGTGCATTTTTTTTCAATGCATTTTACTACATTTTGTTTGTGTAGTGTCATTCTTCAACTTAATGAACTTTGAACTTAATGATCTTTCACCACTTGCCACGAAATACATGGTAGAGATAAAATCTGCTGAAGGTGCTGAATCCCAGCCGAGAAGAGACTGGACGACGAGTTTTAGAGAGCGCCACCTACAGAATTTCTAGTGGGACAGGACAGGCCTGTACTTTACGTTTGTGAGTGAAGATGGCAACGATGGTTGTAGCGTCCCCACAAGTAATTTGAGAAGCAGATGTGGGTCTGATAACGTAAAAGGTGGTGACCGGGGCTTAGGCCTCCGGTGTGTGTGTGGAAGAGAAGGTTGTTCTGTTGAAAGAAATTTGCCGGATTGGCAATCTCACTTAATCTTTTAATGTTTCCCTTTAATGAAATATTAGTTTTACAGATGTGATTATAATTGCATTTTTTTATACCGTCCTTTTAATTTTTTTTATCATGGATCACCTAGTGAACCTTCATGTGTTTTCACGAAATAAAAGATTGTAAGTTACTTATATTTTTGTCGTTTCTCTTTTGCTGATTATATTGTTTTTTGATTTTTATTCTAGCTTCCTTTTTCAAAATCTTAATTGTTCTTTTCCAGAGATAAAATGAACTATCCACTAATACGTCTTTAAGACTGACCACCACGTGTGGTGGTGCATTTTATTCAGGGTTAACTTTAGTTTGATCAAGGGATCGTAAGATCTACTAATTTTATTTCAATTATTTAGTATGGTTAAATTTAATTAAATCAGTATTATTTTTTATATACTTGTGGTACCATAATTTTAATTTTAACACTAATATTTTAGCATCATTAATTGATGTACCTTAATAAATTCATTTTCCTAAATGTTATTTTTGGTACCTTAATATAATAGTTTAACCATATACCTTTAAACACCACCATTTAATATATGGTGCCGTCGCGTGGTTTCGAATCTGGTGTTAAAAAATATTTTTTTAAGAGAATCTCTGGAAACTTTGGCTTTTAAATTAATTTATGGCTGGAATATTATTAAATTTTAAATACTAAGTGCCTTGTGCACAAAAAATATGATCAAATAATTGATTTGTTTTAAACATTTATCTCGCTCTCTCTCACAAATAAAAAATTCATTGTTGACATTTAAACAATAAGTAATAATGTATCAAATTGGATTTTTATATTGATATATATGTTGTCACAAGAAATATACTTTTGATTTATATGTGAATCGCTATTTCATAATATACTTTTGAATATGAAGTATTTGAATATAAATATTACTTTTGAACATTAAAATTTTATATGTAATTCAATATATAATTTGGTGATATATTTAGAACAATATAATTGAAAATAGGTTTTTTTTTAAATTTTATATGATATGGTTGATATTTTAATTGAGTTGGAATGATTGTTAATTAGCATTTTAATTCAGATCATGATATATTTTTTGAATATATTAATTATTTCTATGTGTATGATATTAAATTTAAATAAGTACATAGAGAATTTATTTGGTAATTGTGGTAAATACATTGATTGATTTCAGTGTTTATGATGTTTTAATAGGGCAAGATTTCAGTGATGATACTAATTTCTATAGTATTTCAATAAGATTATTGATTTTATTAATATAAAAATATATTTGACAACATTTTTTGATAATATTTTTTAAACTACATTTTATATATTATTTTGATATGGAGTATTGTATGTATTGTATGAATATTGTTTTTGGGGTTTGAATGCTATTTATTGATTGTTAATATACATTTTAGTGATAATTTAAGGTAGATATTAATTAGGTAGATTTTTCTATGAATTAATATTACACTATGGCTAAATCTGCATATTCCTTAGCGAATTCGCTGCAAACTTTTAAGGGTAGCAAAGAGGAAAATTTAAATTTTTTTCTGAATAATTTAGAGCAAATCGCTCAGTTAGAAAAATGGGACAACAAAAAAAAAAGTCTGATATTAAAGTTAAATCTTGCAGGAGAAGCATTGAAAGTAGTTAGTGAGGCCAAAACAAATGTTGACATGGAATACGAATGCATAGTTAAATTATTAAAAGATAAATTTTCCAGGAAATTAAGTTACGCAGAATTACAGAGTAAGTTTAACTCATTGATTCAAAAACCAAATCAAAGCATAAGAAATTTAATTGAAGAGGTAGAAAAGGCTACTGATGAGTATCTAGAAATCAATGGAGATAGTAATGAGCAAACTTTAAGTCTAGCTAGGAAAATGAAATCACAAAAGCTGCTTGACAGCATGCGTCCGGATATTAGAATCGAGGTTATGAAAAGGGGAGCATCAAATTTCAATGAAATAGGCAAAATTGCTATAGATATTGAAAATGCAATTTCAATGAATGAAGCCCATCTGAATAATGTAACAAAATCATCAGAAATTGAAATCTTATTAAGAAGCCAGATAGAAAGCAACAAAAAAATTGAGGAATTGACTCAAAAAATTAATGATTTAACTAAAACTAAATCGGTCAACAACATCTCACAATCGAACAAATTGAATCAACCAAAGATAACTTGTCATATATGTAGTAGAAATCATATCACCACAGAATGTTGGTATTATCCTAAAAACTACAATGTAAACAACAAATTTAAGCCTTATGAAAGAAGCCGCAGCTCTTTCAGAAGAGGATTCAATAGAAATTTTAGAAAGAGGGGTAACAACAGTATGGACAGAAGACAAAATAATTTAAACTAGTTAATGGTTCTTGTGACAAGTGGAAAAATACAAAGCTTACAAGAACCAGTAGAAATTCAAATGATCAAAAATTAACTGGTAACTTAAGGTTAAAAAAGAGAAATATTGGCAAAAAAGATAGATTTCCGAATGATAAGAACAAAATATATAAAACTAAAATTTATGTCAATAGTAATTTTAAAGATAAAAATTTTAATTCAGATTATGATAAGGTTAAGGAATATAATTCAAAAATTTCTAATAACAATAAGAATAGTAATTGGGTAACTGAAGAGGATATAACAAAAAAAAATAGTAAAATAAAAGATACAAATGAAGGAGTAGAAAAAGTAAATAAACATGTAATGACCTGTAATAACAGTAACGATTCAGAATCTCTACCTATTATTTTGTTAAGATTTGGTAACTTAACCATTCCTGCTTTACTAGATACTGGTGCAAATCTTAGTTTAATTGATCCTATCACTCTTAATGAAATTAAAGAAAACACTAAAATAAGTTATTTATCTAGATCTGTAAGAATTCATACTATAGACAACAATACTGTTCCTTATATGTCTGCAATTTCTTCTAAATTCAAAATTGACACTAAATGGTTTCAAGGGATATTTTTTGTAACTAAGAATTCTTGGGCTTATAAATATAAAATAATTTTAGGGTATGATTTCATTCAACAGAATAAAATTGTTTTAGATATACCCAACAAAAAACTTATAGTGAACCATGATTCCTTTGATTTTCTCGAGGATACTCCTCGTATTGTAAATAATGTTTTAAGTGATGTAAAGATTGTAAATAATTTTGCTTTTGCAAAAAAAAAGATTGTGTTAGAACCCCATTCTCAAATATTAATTCAATTAGGTATATCTGAGGATATAAAAGATAGTAAACAAATGCTTTTTTCTCCAAACAAAAACAAACTAAATTATAATATCTATGAATCTGTTAATGAATTTAAGGATAAAAAATTCTGTACTTTAATCGAAAATAACACAGATAATAAGATTGTGATTAATAAGGGTACAAAATTAGGAAATGTTATTAGTATTAAAGATGATGATATAATTAAACCTAAAGAAAATACTAATTACCAAATTAACAATTTAAATCTAAATGAAATTCATCAACTGAGAAAAAAAGAGCTTAATGCCTCTGATTTTGATTTGAGTCATTTAAATAAGGTAGATGCGGATAAGATACTTCAAGTTTTGTTAAACAATTATCAAGTTTTCTCTCAATCTTATACAACTTTAGGATCTACGGATGCAGTAGTACCTGAATTTAATTTATTGCATAATTTTTCTATCCAAACCAAACCATATCCGATTCCTAATATTGCAAAAAACTTTGCCAAAAAAGAGATTAAAGATCTATTAAATGCAGGAATAATTGAACCATCTTCTTCCAATTATTGTTTTCCTGTAATTTTTGTCAAAAAAAAGCCTTATGTTGATGATCCTGAATTGCAAAAATTCAGAATGGTTATAGATTATAGGTTACTTAACTCAGTTACTGAGACTTTCAAAATTTGTCTTCCAAAAATTAATGATATCTTGCATAACATTTCTGGAAAGTCATATTATAGTGTTTTAGATCTCAAAAGTGCATTTTTCCAAATAAAATTAAAAGAAAAGGACAAATCCAAATTAGCATTTTGTTGTGAGATAGGCAATTTCCAACCTACTCGTCTTCCTTTTGGATCTCGCAACAGTACTTCTTTTTTCCATAACTTAATTTCTAAATGTTTAGATGACATTAAAGGTCCTAATGTGCAGTATTTTCTTGATGACATTGTTGTTGCTGCAGATTCCATTGAGGAAATGTCACAATTACTTGTTAAGGTTTTTGATAGATTAAAGAAATTTAATTTAACTCTAGATCCAGCTAAGATACAAATCTGTAAATCTAACATTAAATACTTAGGTTTTGATGTAAATTCTAATGGTTTCTCACCCGCTTCTGATAATATAGACAAAATTTTAAAATTTCCTGTTCCAAAAGATGTTAAACAAATTCAAACTTTTTTAGGTATGATTGGTTATTTTAGACATTTAATCTACAACTTTGCAGAAATTATCAAACCTATTGTAAACTTAACAAAAAAAAATGTTATTTTTAATTGGAATAAAGATTGTCAGGATGCTTTTGAAAATATATCTGAACAACTACTACTTAAACCAACTTTAAAGAATATAAATGAGGAACAAAAATTTTATTTGGTAACTGATGCTTTTAGCAGTGCTCTTTGTGGAATATTAATGCAAAAGAATAAGGACAATTTTGACCCTATAGAATTTTATTCTAGACAGTTAACCCATTCTGAATCTAAATACCCATCTATCCGTAGGGAACTTTTAGCAATTGTAGATTCAATTAAACATTTCCATCAACATCTTTATGGAAAAAAGTTTGTTATTTTTACGGATGCTAAGGCTTTAACTTTTCACATCAACTTACAAAAACAACCTGAGATAGTAGGCAGATGGTTAATGTATATGCAGGAATTTAATTATACAATTCAACATATTCCTGGTTTTAAGAATCCAGCCGATTACCTATCTAGAGTAACTAATGACAATGCTGTTGTAAATAATGCAAATATTTTTGAAGTTAATGATAAGCTTAAAATAGAGAATATAAAAAATTCTCAACAAAATTGTACACAAACTAAGGAAATCTTTAAAAAACTAAATGATAATGATAAACTAATTTCTAAAAAATTTTTTGTCAATAATGATGGTATTTTGATGATGAAGGTGAGACCACCTAAACATCCATATAAGACTTTAAATAGAATTTTTATACCCATCTCATTAAGAGGTGAAATTTTAAAGGCAGCACATGCTGCACATTTTGGCATTTTTAAGACCTATAATTTGTTAAAAAGAAATTATGCATGGTATGGGATGTTGGCAGACACCCAAAATTTTGTTGAATCTTGTGATGCATGTTTGGCTAATAAGCCCAAATCTAAAGTAACTGAGACTAAATTCATTGAAAAAGGTGATTTAAGTGTAGGACAAATTTTATCTATAGATATTGTTGGGAAACTACCCAGATCAATTGATAATAAATTTTTTATTTTAACTATTATTGACAATTATTCAAGGTATTTAGAGGCGATACCTTTAACTAACATTAAATCTTCAACAATTATAAATAATTTAAATGAACATTTTTCAAAATTTGGTTTGCCTCAATCCATTATTTCTGACAATGGTACCAACTTTACCTCTGAGGAGTTTCAAGATTTTATTAAGGCTTTAAACATTGAACATCGTAAAACTTCATTTTACTATCCTTTATCTAATGGTTTAATTGAGAGATCTCACAGAATTCTAAAAGAATCTATAGCTTCAATGTGTAACAATAGTTGGGAATGGACTAAAAAGCTTTTATTTTTCAAATTACACTATAATTCTTCTATCAACGTGGTAACAGGTTATACTCCTGCTGAACTATTTTTTGGTCGTAATTTAAATCTCCCTTTAAATACAAGTGTTAATACCAACAGTGAAGAAAACCCATCTGACTATATCAAAAAATTAAGACAACAAATTGCAGAGACTAGAGAAATAGTAAGTCGAAATGAAAACAAATATTTTGAAATGCATAGAAAATATATAAAAGGTAGACCAACTCCTAATTATGATTGTAAAGATCTTGTTTACTTAAAGATAAATACTGATGTAAATTCTCTAAATCCCAAATATGAAGGTCCATTTGAAATAACAAAAAAATTTAGGAATAATAATTACTTAATACACATTAAAGATAAGCAAAGAGACCTATACAAAAAATTTCATGTTAGTAAACTTTTTAAGAAAAGAATTTTAAGAAAGGAATTAGAGAATGAGATGGTCAAGGAACATGATTTGAGTATAGAATACTAATGGGTAAGATTATACTAAATCTAATTAAAGATTTGAATTGTTGTGTTTGAAATTAATGATAATGAGTTTAATTTTCTGGTGAAAATACAAATGGTTTAAGTTGATGAATATTATTTTGTTTTTACATTTCTATTTTTGAATTGCATTTTTCCAAATTTAGGCCAAAATTTTGATTCAATGTGTTATGGCTGGTCCAGATTTCATTGAATAGGAAAAATCCTGTTCAAAGTTAGCAAATTATTTGTATTACCATATATATATTTTTTGACCATTTATTTAAAATTTTTACTTTTGATGTTGAACTCATCATGTTGTCAGACAAATACATGAATTCGATTTAGAAATCACATAATGTGAGAAGAGGAGAATATATATAAATTAAGCTAAATCACATTGGTAAATAAAAGTTATAAAATCAAATAAAGTAACATAAGAATAAAATGATTTGAAAGAGAATTGAGAAAATAAAATTTGTTTTTTTTTTTTTTTTGTAAAATTTAGTACCAGAGTAGGATTATAAAAAAAATGTAGCTACATAGATGTTAAAAAAAATATGCAAACTCTGGTTATAAACATATGTAGTATATATTTATGTATTCAAACTTATCATTTATACTAAAGACAGTAGTGTTAAGGTATGTAAGTTTGAATTGTATATAGTTTGATAATTCCTTACTCTACGCTTGTAGAGAATCTGTTTGTGTTTTCTGAGAGAGAGTGGGATAAAATTTCTTCTTAAGGAAACGACAAATAATGTTGGTAATTATGTATATGTTATTCGGAAATAATTTGTTATATGTTTGTTTGTTTATTAATTTTTTTTAACTTTCCTCAGAAGGTCTTTTCACAATGGGCACATCCATATTTTTTTTTTATTTCATTTTTTTTCCTTTAAAGGAAGGGAGATGTTACACCAGTAACAGTGCATTTTTTTTCAATGCATTTTACTACATTTTGTTTGTGTAGTGTCATTCTTCAACTTAATGAACTTTGAACTTAATGATCTTTCACCACTTGCCACGAAATACATGGTAGAGATAAAATCTGCTGAAGGTGCTGAATCCCAGCCGAGAAGAGACTGGACGACGAGTTTTAGAGAGCGCCACCTACAGAATTTCTAGTGGGACAGGACAGGCCTGTACTTTACGTTTGTGAGTGAAGATGGCAACGATGGTTGTAGCGTCCCCACAAGTAATTTGAGAAGCAGATGTGGGTCTGATAACGTAAAAGGTGGTGACCGGGGCTTAGGCCTCCGGTGTGTGTGTGGAAGAGAAGGTTGTTCTGTTGAAAGAAATTTGCCGGATTGGCAATCTCACTTAATCTTTTAATGTTTCCCTTTAATGAAATATTAGTTTTACAGATGTGATTATAATTGCATTTTTTTATACCGTCCTTTTAATTTTTTTTATCATGGATCACCTAGTGAACCTTCATGTGTTTTCACGAAATAAAAGATTGTAAGTTACTTATATTTTTGTCGTTTCTCTTTTGCTGATTATATTGTTTTTTGATTTTTATTCTAGCTTCCTTTTTCAAAATCTTAATTGTTCTTTTCCAGAGATAAAATGAACTATCCACTAATACGTCTTTAAGACTGACCACCACGTGTGGTGGTGCATTTTATTCAGGGTTAACTTTAGTTTGATCAAGGGATCGTAAGATCTACTAATTTTATTTCAATTATTTAGTATGGTTAAATTTAATTAAATCAGTATTATTTTTTATATACTTGTGGTACCATAATTTTAATTTTAACACTAATATTTTAGCATCATTAATTGATGTACCTTAATAAATTCATTTTCCTAAATGTTATTTTTGGTACCTTAATATAATAGTTTAACCATATACCTTCAAAAACCACCATTTAATAACACCTTTTAAGCACAGCCTTGTATATAATCCAGCAACATTTTTAGTTGAGATCAGGTGAAATTATTCACACCTCAAATATACTTATTTGATTGAAGTGTAAAAAAAATATTCCGTGTACCTCAAAAACAAGCTAAGCTGCATTGAATATCTTCCTTCATTGCACAGGTGTACTTGGGATTGTTGACATGGACCATAGACTTCGAAAAATTCTATGGAAGGAAATCTAACGATGTTAAATCACATGCTCTAAGAGAGCCAATTCTGATCACACAATAGAATAGATGTCTCATACATTAATTGAATTGATTCGTAGGTTGTGTGCCATCACCTGTTGAAACACATGCGTTTTGGACAGTCAGTGTATTTTGTGTTTCCAATTGATCCAATCTCCTTATATTTTTTATTCACTGTCTTCTCAGTTTTGTAAGAAATTTACGAACTATAGCATACAAACTATCAGTATTTTTTAAATATACTACGACAGTGAAAACACGTTGTCCTTTCGTGTAGCCCCGCATTTTTGCTGTCAATGTTACCCAATGCTGTCAGTTGTCAAACTGTATACCTTTTTGGTTGCCAGCACTAAATAAATTAGTCTTTTATTGAATTCAAATTTTGGGACACCCCTTAGAAACAAAAAATAAAATCTGGGGAAAATAATAACACACATTCGTTTACTTTTAAGTAAGTGTTTAAAATTCAATAAAAATTATAGTTCTATAGTTTTTAAAGTAGAGCGCCTTCTGTGGACTCACTTTATAACGAATTATGAAAGAAGCTGAAGTAATATAATTGATTTTCTGAGCAGGTGACAGCATTCCACCCCTTCATGTCTGTCCTATTGATAATTTCAGGGCATCTCTTATGTGCTTGCTTTCTTCAATGTAGTAGCCAATCAACGACAGTTTGCATTATTGTCAAAGATACAAAACATTAAACAATGTAATAAATTTTCGAATCAATATAGGTAAAAAGATCGAAATTGCATTTCATATAAGTAACAAAAGTTAAGTTATAAAATGTTTTAATACGTAACAGAACTATTCTTACTTACTTTAGTCCTATTTAGTAAGAGTAAAAATATCCGCTGTTCTGAAAATATTCTTGATGCGTTAAAAATATTCAAAGATACTAGGTAAAATCATTTAGGTATCAACCAGAATTAATTTTTTTATAAGATTACATTTCAAATGTACTTTATGAGACAGTAAGGTATAGTCTGCGAGTATAATAATCTATCGAACTGACCTTCGATTATGTTATTCTCTATATAAGGTAATATACTACAAATATATAAATATTACGAAATAAAATATATATTAATTTTATCTCACATTAAAAATATTTACAGTCAAATTATTCTGCATCTACTAAAATAGTTCCATAAGATTTGAGTGATCCGATTACTGCCGCATAAAGAGACAACGGTTTTTATCTGCACTTTTAGTTAAAACATTTGTCAATGCTAGTAGTTGTTCAGAAATTAATTACATAAGTTTTACCATAGTGTTTTAAAAAGCACTTAAGTTATTCTGCATCAATTAATCAAAGGAAGCTTTTGAAATTATATCTAAAGGCTGACTTCTTTCAAGTGTATTACAGAAAACAATAAAGGCTTCAAGAAAATTACCTCATTCAAACTCATATTTTTGCCATAAAGTAAACACCATCTGGAAAAATCCGATCTCGAACTTCTTTGCATTGTTGTTGTTGCATGACTAAATAATTAACCTCTCGGATATTTAAGACATATTCATGCGAGAAAATTAAAAGTTATTGATCAGAGGTTTGATGGAAAGAAACAATTAACATTTCTTAACAATGGATATTAATTCAAGCGTTCATATGTATAATATTTTTGTTATCTATTTTGCCAGGTTTCTATCAAAAGCAGTTTTCCTTAAGGGTTCTTAATACAGGCCTGATTATTAATGGTTGATAATTATTTTTCCTCAAGTTTCCTTATGAATATTTTTAAAAAAATTATTTACACGCTTTAAAGAATACTACAATAATATATTTAAAGTAAAAATAAAAATAAATATTTAACGTAAAAATGAAATTTTCAAAAAATTTATATTTTTAAGAAAATAACAATATTACTTGTTTTTTCTAATTTATTCACTTAGAAAGAGAATTTCTTATTTTATTTAAATCCTTATTTTCCGAATAAATTAAAATACTTTCAATAATGAACTAAAACTCTCTCCATTATTAAACTTAAATCAACTTTCCACTATCAATCTAAATCCTCTTACAATATCTATCTAAAACCAAGTTTACACTATTTAAAATAAATTTGCTTTGTACTGTTCAGTTCTCTAACACTGAATTAAGCAGTAATTATTCAAATAACTTGATATTTGATAAATAAACATCTAGAAAGTATCAACAGGCAATAAAATGGAAAAAATTGAGTGAAAGAAATTTTAGTGAGATTTTAACGATGCTTTAACGACGGCAAGTTTTTTTCTTTACAGACGTTGTTTTCCATTGTTTCCTCCATATTCTAGTACATAAAAATAAAAATAAAATGATGGCAACCATCCTCTGTAAAAAAAAAAGAAAAAAGAAATTTTTAATTCATATGTTACAAAATTGGATCATCGTTAACAATTACTTAAATTTTTTCTATTAATTTTTTTTTCTATCTCATTGACTTTAAATTCTTTCTAGAAGTCTAATTCTAGAAGTTTAAAGAGCAGTGAGGATCACTGGATGGAGCACTCTCCTGTCAAATAGATACCCAGGTTCGAATCCCAGCGAAGTCTGGCCGATATAAATGCTGCTCCCGACTCACATCAACCTCAGTGGTGACACAAAATATCTTCAGATTAAACGGATCATGGTTTGAAATCCCCTTGTTATTGGGTTACCCTTGGATAGTTTTCGTGGTTTACCTCTATGTGCAACGCAAATGCGGTTTAGTTCCATCCAAATGTCCCTCATATAGGATAGTTTCTCTCAATGCTTAATACAGGAGTTCCCATGTCTTCTTTTTTGGATTCAAAATTACAAGGCTACGGAGTTGCCTTGTAATTTTGAACGTCGGTAATAAAATAAAATATGAAATATTCCATTACATGCCATTTGATAGTAAAATAATGGTATCCAATTAGAAGTGATTCAAGTGATTGTAAGATATCATGTTTGAAAAGATTGATACTTTTACGTATTTCAAAACATTAACTGATCATATATTGACAAAATATTCAAAATCTTTCCCACGAATAGCACATAAAATATGCCATTACCAGCCTAATTTGGAATTTTATGGCATTTTTGTTCAGCTCTAGCTCTCAATCTGTCTAGCTCTTTTAATTCATTTAGATCAACCAATTTCTCTACTTTATTCGATTTTGTAATTGGCTTCCACTCTTTTAATCTGAACTTATTATTGGGTACAGGGGATAATTTTTGGGTACTGGTAATTGGAGAGAATCGTGTAACGAATATATTATTTTTTCAAATATTTCATTCATGGAATTTTTTCTCCCCATTTCTGCAAATAAATTATATTTAATACTCAAACCAGCAACCAGTAACTCTCATAAAAATATCGTTATTCTTTTCTGTTAAATTTATGTACTTCTAGTTCAATTTTCGAGATCTTAGTATGTAATCTTTATCTGACTTGCTTTTGATTTCTTTTTTCTTCTTCTTTTTACATATTACTCTTTCTTTAGGGCAGTCTGCACTGATGACATGATGTCTGATGATGCTGCCATGTCTGTCTGTGTTACCACTTCAATTTCCGTCTTTGTGCTATTTCTCTTGTAGTTATTTCTCTTTTGCTATATTTTAGATATTTTTCATATTCACTATTTCTTATTTTGCTGCTTTTTGGATTATTCCTGCTATAATAATCTTATCGACTCCATGCTAGGAAATATTTTATTTTGATGTATATATACACATATACAACTTTGTATATTTATACATATGTCTCCTTTTTTAGAGAATTGTGATCTACATTAAAAATTCATTCGACTATTTTACCACTTCAAATCATACCATAACATCTTGATTTTTGGGTAACTACATAAATATAATTTTAAAATTTAAACTCCCTGAAGAAAGAAAAACATGGTAATTCGCCTCCAAAGCAAATAAGATAAGCATCTAATAGAAAAAATAATTTCAATCACATCGCTTGTCTTAGGCTCAAACCCAAAAGCAGCCCTTTGCGTTTAAATATTTATGCAGTATTCAACGTTATTGACTTTAATTCTTAGCATTTTTAATGTCAGGAAATAAATAAAGGCTAGTAAAATAATTAAAGCATTATTTGGCTTGTGCACATAAAAATTCTATTCACATATCCTCGTATTTAGACATTAAGAAAAAACAACCATCGACAATACTTTTTTAATAGATAAATCAATAACTTTCGGAAAAAGTTCTGACAGTTTAAGCATAGTTTCTGAATGCGTGTCAAAAATATCTTTCTTCTTAAAGAAGCCAAAAAGAAATTTAAAATGTCAACATTTATTTCAGAATTTTACAAATTTACACAATTCCAAAAACTTACTAAGCTAATAATAATAATAATGTTTTCGGAACACCGTGGATATTACATGAATTGAGATTTTATAGAAGGGATAACTTTAATGTATAGTTTATTTTAATTTAGTAAAATTTGGAGGATTCTTCATTTGGTATCTAGTATTAATTTAAAACATTTCAAATAAAAACAAAGATTACAATTAAAGACATATGGGAAGTGGTTTTCGTAATAAATTTTGAAACCATTTTCCTAAAGCTTATTGTGTTATTTCATTATGATAAATTAACTTTTATTTTGAAGAAAAGAGAGCATTCTCTTGGAAATTCCCTAATGTGCATTCTGCAAGAGCAAAACAAAAAAATTTTTCCATAAAATTGAGCAAACATTTATCAAGATAATTCCAAACCAAATATAGTCTATAATTTGAAAATCCCACGTGCTCAAAATTGATGCAGCATATACTCATATTTTAGCGAATTGCATAGTCTTTAAAGTGATGGGGAGGACGAAATATTAGAGAGAAATTGCTGTCAACAGAATCCCCTTCAATGACTTCCGGCATGATCTAACCACCGGATGATCTAACCACCATACACCCCATTCCAGTGAGAGAAAAGAAGTTTTACATGGTGGTTGCCGCAATAACACACCATGGCATGCATTCCCGCCCCTTAAAAGCTTGTAATAAGCAAAATGTGTCATTAAAATTACCAATCTCTTGTCTAAACTGTTTGGACCAAATAATTTTCAAATTGCAGTCCTTTGTACTATTGAAATAGGAAGTTAAGATGTCAAGAAACTTTCCTTGAACTGGGGTGTACAACTATGGTTGATAGTGCATCTTAAAATGATCGCGGAGGTTCTTGGTTTGAATCCTGTTGGCAACTAACTAACATCCATCTCACACATTCCAAATCATGTCTCAGACTATGCATTTTGAGTGAATGAGTATATATACTTTTTTTTTAATTTTGAAAACATTGGGTTTTTAAATTCAACTAACATTTGTTTTCGATGCCATTTTTGTAAAATTTTCAGAAACATTTTTTTTTGCAGTGAAGTGTGCTTAGTCATGAACAAATTCTTGCTACAAATTAGGTTAAAAAATTTAAGGCAAATCAGTCACAAATTAATGTGTAAGCAAGGGTAAACATTAACAAGTAAATGTAAAATAATAATGAAGTAGAAATGCACAAACGAAATCAAATGAATGTATAATGAAGCATCAAAACCTGTTTGTTTGCGCTAGGAAATATATAGAAATTTTATGAACTGCAATCACATTGGTTTGGATATTTAGATTTTGTCGCTAGTAATTATGCAAACGTCGTAAGTGTTTGTTTATATTCGCTCAAATATTTATTAAAAGCATGCATTAGATTCCCTAATAGTGTATGTTTTTTTGGTTCAATTTTTGACAACGGCTCAATAAGAAATATTAGGGCAGTGATTACGGAATAATTGTTGAAGTGCTCGAAAGTATAATCTCAAGATTTACTGACATGTGCAAAATGCATATTTCTATCAATATATTAGAATGATATTCTTTTGACTATTTCTAACAAATTAACTGAATTAAATTATTGTAAAAGCAGGAATTAAATGCAACTTCTGGGCAAAGCACCACACAATAGTTTAAAATACACATATCATTTCGAAATAAATATCGTTTCAAAGTTGGATATCCAGAAAAAAAATGTGTAAGATATGTTTAGGCTGTTTCAAAATGACTTTCAAACGCAAGTTTGTTTGATTTTTCTTTATAAACTAAAAGTTCTTGAAAGCTGAGAAAGTCTGAGGTGGGTGCATTAAAATTGACTACAAACAAATGAAATCAGGGGTAAATGTACACCGGCTTTTGAGCCAAGGATTCATGCCTCAGAAGCAAGAACTCCATCCACAAGACCACTCTTCCACTCCTCTGAAATCGTTTCGAATACTATATTGAATTATTGTAAAAAACCAGTACATAAACCACATCAAATAAAAAGAAAGTTATGATGTCTTTGTATAGAATTAATTTTCCTGGCCAAATTTATTGAAGAGAGAGTTGTAATGTAGATAATACAGTTTACTACATTGCTTATATAATAAGTTACATGAAATTGTATAGAATATTTATTATCCGTTTAATCGGATACCTTCATACATTGAAGGTAAATCATGGCATTTGTCGGTTTCAGAAACCAATTAGGTTCAACCCACACCCATGATGTTGCTTACAGATATCTAATTAAATCTGATTCTCATTATATGGTTATGCATAATCATTTCACTTCGTCTCTAGTTGCAAGCATCCAAGCGATGAAATATACTTAAATTCAATTCAGATTCGTATGGTGAAACTAATTTGTCTTTGAAAGACAGTATAGTTACAAAATATAATCTTTTACGTAGAAATCACCCTTTTTTTTATTTTTTTTTTTATTTAAACGACTTAAAACTCCTCATGCACCACAAAGTATAGCATGAGGCTTACAGTTCCAAGTAGAAAACAAAAAGAAGACTTTCCAGCCGCAAGACTTTCAATACTTTTGACCAGTTCTGATAAGACAGGTGGCCAACAAATAGAAAGACGTCTCAAATCAGTCTTTAAATTCATTCGGGCACTCGCATACAGACTACAATGAAGAAGAATATGTTCAGCATCTTCATCAGCATCAGCGCAAGCACAAATTCCACTGGTCTGCAGATGAAAACGAAATAAATATCTCTTAAAATTTCCATGGTTTGTTAAAATTTGGGTCAATTTAAAATCAGTTGCAAAGAATTTACATTGCAAACGGTGAAAAATGGATGGAAAGAACCTTTTCGTCCAAAGTGACCGAGGCGAAGCAAGAAATTCAGCATTCCAGTCCGCAATGATTTTATCTCTAGCGATGCGCTTCCAGTGAGAAGCTGGAACAGACACCCTTAAGTCTATTTCACCACACGTAGCTTCCCTAGACCAATTGGCTAGGGAAGCTACGGTGAAATCACCCTTAGAACATTCATTTTAACTATAATGGCTAAGCGAAGATTCTTGCCTCACCCTATTTCGGGACAGGAGGAGCATGGAGGTTAAGGCTACACAATATTGTGACCAAAAACAAGACGGTGGCAATGTTTTCAGCATTGTGCAACTACCGCCTTTAATTCTGAAATTATCCGTTAAACGAGCGAGGTGAACTTGATTCCATTGCCAGCATTAGAACCACTTCTCAACTATAGCTCAGGGAGATGGTAAATTCTGCAATTTTCATTGTAACTGTGATGCTTATTATTTAAACAATACCGACAGTAATTATGATGATTTTCAATGAATTAATGACACTAATTATGATGATTTTGAAGCAGTGACAAAAATAATGATTTTTTATTGGAACAAGGACAATAGTTATAAGGATTTTCCTTCGAACAATGTCAACAATTATGATGATTTTCATTTAAACTATGACAACAATAATGACAATTTTTGTTGTATCAAACATAGTTTGATCGTCACACAGAATTTGAATGAAATTAGTAGAAAGAAGATTATTTGTTATTTAGTGATAAATTCATCTACTATGCACAATTATTCTAAAGATACAAAACAAATAATGGATGGAAATTGTTAGCCTTAATTCTATCAAAATCTGTAAAAACTAACACAACTCTAATTTCTGTATTTGTTGGTGTCATTTTCGATTACTTGACGATTTCCTAAATAATTATACTTTGTCAACCTACTAAAAAAACTTTACTGACTAAAATAACTTCTCAGAAATAGGATTAAACTGATCGTAAGCACTTAACTGTGGGGTAAAATGTGGCAGACTAATTAAAACAAGATACTTGAGTTAAATTAAGCATCTTAAAGTAAAGCCAAACTTTTAGAACTTTAATTACTTTGGAGAAACTAATTATTGGCAAATGATAATTATAAGCTACAAAACAATTATTTTTAAAATAGACAAAATTCAATTTATATATTCTATTTTAATGGAATATTCTACTTCAGAAATAAAATAAATTCAGCAAAAACATTTTAAACGAAATTATTACTTAAACAAAAAATTTTTATTACTTTAATTCATCAAAATGGTTAAATTTTTATTACTTTAATTCATCAAAATGGTTAAATTTTAATTTAGAACTAGACTGATCATATCCATTGAAGTTAAACTGCCATAAACATAAATATACATTGATTGAACTATTAATCAATGCTCATTTGTATGAATTTTTCATGCAGTGATTAAAATGTATTGTCAAAACTACCAAAATATGGTAACTACTCAAAAACAAATAATATTACATTTCTTTTCTGTCAGGAAGGTTATTTTAAAACTTAACATAACTTAATACTCAGTGAAATAACATTAATGCTTGGTTTTTATATTTTTAATTGATACAGTTAAGCACTTAGAAAAAAATATCTTCAAAACTACCAAAATATGATAAATTTACCATGTTTCGGGCTACAGGAGAACTCCAAAAAGCAGATTATTTTTTATCGAAGTGCTTTGGTAATAATTTTGATAAAATTAACAATAAAATTGTTTTATAATATGTATTACAATTTAATAATTTTATCATGATATCTTAGAGCTTAGCATAAAAGCATTTGCTTGGTTAAATTGCTTTTCAAATTTGTATTTTTACTAAATGCTTGGTAATCAGAACTATAATTTTGAAAACTAGAAATTCCAATTAACCATTATCGTATAAATGGAAACTAACCATGTGAATGATTTAAATAACGTATATTTTGGTTTTATCACGAGAATTATGATTTTTTACCATACAGTCGTACATTGCCGTACAGTCATTACAAGTCACTATCCCACCATTTACCACATTTTTTCCAGATTTTTTACCAGATTGTCTCTCAAGTAAATTCATTTTTTTGTGGTGTTATAAAATTTAATAATGGAATTTTAATGAATTTTAATAATTGATGTTTCCTTTATTCTCTAGAACACTTTTTTCCTCCCATACTCTCAGCTAATTCTTGATATGTGTTTTCAATGCGAATGTGTTGTGTGATGCTCAGGTATAGTTCGTTCACCAGGAGTTGGCACTAGGCTCTACCTCTTCGGACAAAAAGTTCATTTCAGCTCTGGAGTAAGAAGAGAAGCGTCTCCGCGCTTGAAATTGAGACAACCCTTAATGTGCGACGAACGCCAACAGTGAATTTTTTTCGGTCACTTACTTCGCTTTATTATCTACTAATATACATTCAGTCACGCTAGCCAATTAAATAAATTGTAACAAAAGGTTTCGAAAATGACAAACTATTCACTCAAAAGAGAGAAATATCATTAAATTTATGAAATTTTTCATGTTAAGAAAATGCACATAAATATTGCGAAATAAATATTTTTGTCATTCGAACGCCAAATAGCAACATTGTTCAGTATTGTTCACACCCTTCTCCCAAAAATATCAAATAGTGTCGTCGGATACCACGTGATGAAGGCAGAGCCAAGCTCCAATTCCTGGTGAACGAACTTTAGCAGGCATTTCGTTATATTTTCGGTTTATTAAGATTTTCATGTTAACATTTTGATATGCTTAAGATATGATAACAGTGAGTTCTCTGCATTATTAACACCGCAGAAACACAATCTTAGTACTTAAATTGTTATTTATACAAATTTAAATTTGTTTTTAAACAACTTACATGAATAGTTTTCATAAAGCGAATATTTACAGTTCAAAATATCTACAATTCAATATATATATATATATATATATATATATATATATATATATATATATATATATATATATATATATATATATATATATATATATATATATATATATATATAAGTTCAAAATGAAGAATAAAACAAAGAAAAATAGGGGGTGGGAAATAATAAGTAAAAAAATAACAAACAACATATTATTTAAAAAAAAAAAAAAATATGAAATTTAAATTAAAAAACCGGAAAAAAAGCCGGAAAAAAAAAGATATAATCTTTTCTTCAGCCCACACGATTATATCCGCAAAACAGAGTTTTTTTTTTTTTTTTTTTTTTTTTAAATAATATGTTGTTTGTTATTTTTTTACTTATTATTTCCCACCCCCTATTTTTCTTTGTTTTATTCTTCATTTTGAACTTATCTAATGAGTGCTGTTTACTTGCAGCTTAAGCGCAATAAATGATACTTATTGTTTTTCTTAACTTTCTTAGTGTTTTCTTGTATTTATTTATTTATTATATATATATATATATATACATTTACGTATATTTTTGTGGATATATTTATTAAACATTTTCTTTGTTAATTTACATAATTTTCCCATGTGCAAATCCATTTCGGGCAAATCCGCGGATAAAATTATTTACTAAAAATTTCTTTATTAATTTTTCCATGTGCGAATCCATTTCGGGCAATTCCGTGTTAAAATTTTCTACTAAAATTTTTTTCTTTTATAATTTATATAATTTTTCCATGTGCAAATCCATTTCGGGAAAATCCGTGGTTAAAATTATTTGCAAAACAGACAATTTATGTTTCTCTTTTCTTTTTTAAATTTTTTCTTAAATAACTATTCATTTACTTTCTAAAATTATTTATGGTTAACTTTTTAAATTATCCAGTATAATATTACCTTGCACACATCCATTTCGGGCCCATTCTTATTAACTAACAAATCAATGCACAGCATAACAAATCACTTCAGCAATGCAATAACAACGGCACTTTAAATTCCTATAGTTACACTAAATTTGCGCTTTTGTTTTCATATTTTGTAATCTGGCAATCTTGTTGCGAAAATATTTTTAAATCATTCTTGAAAAATTTCCCGTTCACGTAAGTACATCTGATTTTGCTACTCGCTTTAGAGATTTTGTTTTATACTGCTTTTCTTTTTATTTAATTTTATTCTCTGTTTTTACGTGTTATTTTTACTTATTGTGTTCTATTTTATTTGTTGTAATTTTTGTAAAAAAGTTTTTTTTAGTCCTTCTCACACTATTGCATTAATATATTTTGCTTTGGCTATATTGATGCAAGATCAGAAAGCACTCTTTTTTGCGGAAATAATCGTGTGGGCTGATGAAAAGATTATACCTTTTATTTTCCGGTTTTTTTAAAAAAATTTCATCCTTTTTTTTTTTTTAGTCAGTTGTTTTTTTTTTCATTATTATTTCTCCCCCCCCCTCTTATATATATATATATATATATATATATATATAAACGC
Organism: Parasteatoda tepidariorum; assembly: GCF_982258835.1. NCBI lineage: Eukaryota > Metazoa > Arthropoda > Arachnida > Araneae > Theridiidae > Parasteatoda > Parasteatoda tepidariorum. The sequence continues at coordinate 38,328,358 of NC_141755.1, forward strand.
TTATACTACGATAATACAGTCTGTTTTCTAGTTAAATGCTTTCTTGTACAGTAACTAATGAATACAGCAACTTACATGAAGAAAATGTGGAAAAATATTCTATATCACTAACGCAATTACTTAATTCGAAACAAAAAAAATCACTTCGTGCATAAGTTAAAACTAAAAATGGTTTCTTTATTTCTCCCAGTTAAATCTACCAAAAATGAAATATTCATGTAGCATTTCAGATTTACTTTTTGAAAGCTCTAGAAAAGTTACATATCATCTCAAAATTTTTTCTTGGAAAGAAGCGTTTTTTGAATATAAATTAGCTGTTCGGAACATATGCTGTTGCCACATTTACTTCATGAATAAAATTTTGGACAGAAAAAAGATTTCATGATTTATCAAATCAAACGAGAAGATAATCTCGAAGGAAATGCAAACATAAGAAATTTAGCATCCATATTGGAAAAAAAAACTTTACTTTTCTTATGTTTCTAATATGTTTACAAACACAGTTCCACCTAAAAAAATTATTTTCTTTTATACATCATGATGCAGTGAATAGTCATGTATAAAACAAATTTATTATTCTCTCGTGTATCAAGCATAGCGGTTTAAACAATAATGATAAACATGTTTAAATCAATTATATCTTAAAAGTCTATCATTAACTCTCTCGGTAGATATAAAAAACTACATTAATATTACTAAACAATTGTAACTGGAATTCACTTAACTGAAATTTTATCTAGCATGTTAAATAAAATTGCTTAGTTAAATTATTTAGGGAAAATTATTTAAACAAACACCTAAATTTTATAACTACAACTTTTTAACTAAAAATATTTAAATAGATTAAACTAAAAAACTTTTTTTGCTTTGCTTTTGTTATCAGTTACTTGAAATTTGAAAAACAGATCTCAAATATTTTCATAACGCTGATTTCAAATCAACAATCGGTTTCTCTCTCCAAGCTGTATTTTATATTACTCACATTTTTAGTCTATTTTCGTTTAATTCTTTAGTCTACTACATTTTATATTACTGACATTTTTAGTCCATTTTGTCAAATCTTGCGACGAACTTCTAGGGGAGTTGAATCACATCACAAAAATTTCATAGGAACCGATTCCAGGAAATTTAGAAATTTCTCTGTAAAATGGTTAAATAGCAATTTATTTAACTGTTATTTTACCACATTCAACCGGACCCATATCGGTTTTCCTTATGAAGCCATTTTGTTCCGTGCAGCTGGGAACATACTGTTGCTGAGAGGGCTAAAAGCTCAATCTCATGACCGGTAAGCTGTGTGGGCTCAGGGAAAAAGAGCGTGAGGTGAACTGGGTTCGAATCCCAGCGATGGCTGATTAATACGAATTCCGCACCCAGATCACACTCACCACAGTGCTAACATAAAAATATCCTCCGCAGTCTATGGATCATGGGTTAGAGTTCCCTTGCCGTCGGGCTAACCGAGGTAGGTTTTCGTAGTTCCCCTCTCCATGTAACACAAATGCGAGTTAGTTCCATCAAAATGTCCTCCAAAAAGGCAATATCCCCTTGCCTTCAGGATTGGATTCTCAATTACAAGTCTACGGAATTGAACATTGCTAGTCGTAAATCCAAAATTGGGTCTACTGTTCAACGACGGGTTTGAAATATAAAATCTAATGAACAGTCTGTAAAGCAGGGGTTCAGATCTCAGCGTTTATACAACAATATTTATCCCATTTCTTCAATACATGAAAAGTTTCTAGTGTTCTGCATTCACTTGATGACATTAGACTATTAAAATACGAAACTTTCATTCACTAATTAATGTCGAATTACCTCCATACATGCCATAATAGAGCGCCAATAACCTTTTAAGTTTTATTTTTAAGGTTTAGAAACTATGCTACTTGTAATTGGTTATAAAATCGGATAGTTCGCGGATTTTTTTTACTGTAAGTAAACTGTTCCAAAACTGCACAGGAAAAGAAATGATCTTAACTAGAAATTTTATGGTTAATCGGATGGTCAGACTGCTGCCGATTATTTTTGCCATAATTCTGAGATGAAAATACCATTCGACGTGTACCATTCGAAGCTAGGGGAGCTTTCTTGTTGTGAACTGTTTCTTCATGTTCTTCTGAATAGGTCATTATAGGGAGACTCATGTAGCGTCATATGGTGATATTTCAGGACATGGATTCCTATGCAATTTTAATCCTAATAATGTGCTCTATATCTTGGAAGTTTGTGACATTTCTGTTAGAATCTCTGTGACTCTTCGCGACCCTCTGTGATATATAACGTTTTAAGACTTTTCAGTTTCGATAAAAATAAACCAAAAATTTTATTTAAAAAATCTGTAGCTTTGAGAGGAAAACTAGTTTTAGATTTGAAATACTTATACCCAAATTAGGCAAGATCCAACATTTGCATATGTACAACAAAAAAATTCTTCCTCATTGTTATTTAAATGGAATTATTTAATTAAATCATGTCATTACTTTAAATACTTTATTCAAATAATTTAAATATACTTTTCAATTATTTATAATTTAGTTATTAAATTTAAGTACGCTATATAAAAATATATACGCTATATTTTCTTCTAAAATATTTTATCCCTTAAGCATCAAAATAAAGAATTTTTACAAAACAATTGCCTCTTCAACCTTATTTTTATTAAGAAAAATCTTCAAATCTTAACCAATTACTCTTTCTTTGTAATATCACCACACATAATCCTAGATAATACTCGGAATAAATTGAAGATAATTCATTTTTGTTTTCCTTAGATATTGATATCTAAATCTAAGGCAGGGCATGAAGGGAATACAATTTTCTCATTAATTCAGCATGAGCAATATATATGATCCAATATTCTTAGAATATAATAGTTTATGCTCAACAAAATTCGTCTCATATATTGTGGTTTATCTATACCTTGTTTATCTTTCGACAAGCGTCCCACGAATCTATTAATTTCGGATTAACTTTCTGTTGGACTTTTGTGGAATCTGAATGGCAATTTTAATAGTTTATTAGATCAGTTTCAGAAATCTTGAAATTTCTTTTCGAAATCCACTGATATTTTAAATCACAAATAGAATTAAGAGTAAAAACGATGAGCTTTTCATAATTGATATTTACTTAATTATAGATCATGTATACTTTCTTTAGAATATATTTCGAGATTTGATTTCAAAAAATTATAGATTTGTTGGATTGAATTTTTATATCTATTAAAGTAACGAGAGAGATTACTTAGTTTTAAAATGGTTAGAATAATAATAAATGGATTTAAAAGTACAGAGCACTGAAAATGGGAGCACCCAGAATAACCTTTGATTATATGATTGGATCTTCAGGTTCTAGAAATCAAACTTATTGATTCGAAGGTACACCCTCATATATGCTAATTAGTGCAGACGTTATCTTAAGTTACGAAATAAGAAACACAAACGTACTTATTCTTAATAATCATAGTTTTTTTTATGGTTTCGGATTTTTGACCCCGAAATATAGGACGTAGCCGCAAACTGCATTCTGGTAAATATGGTCCCAATAGTTTGGTCAGGATGGAGGTCCAAAGTTTGCACCCCTTAATGTTAATTTTACTTTTTGTATATTTTGCCATGTATTGAGAACGTTTTAAAGGAATTGAAAAAATTTTACACCCAATTATAAAATTCGTTTAATCAAAGATCATTCCATGCACAAAATAACAATCAGTAAACATTTATTATGTTTTATTATTTCATTAATGATAGTCAAAAAAGTTTAGATTTGTAAGGTATAGAACTTTTAGCATCTTTTTTAAAAATTAAATTTTGCATGGTAAAATGCAAAATTTGAACGAAATTGGTAGAATAGCTCTTGAAATATCGAATTATAAATATAGTCGCCTTGTTTGAATATTTAAGTCATCTTCTCAAACCATTGAATCCTAGAACGTGAAGATGCGAAAATTAGATCAAAAGTTTTTCCGCTTAATTTTTAGAGCTCTGTTCATGACTTTTCTTTATTTGTTTTATGAGAAAATGAAAACATGTTTGTGTTTATGAGGTTAGTAATGTCCCACCATACTTTTTAATATCTATGCCTTTGTTTAAAGCTATTCTTTATTTGTTAATACTATAACATTTCCAATTAAAAATTGAAATCATTTTGAACAAAAGGGCTTTTAAACTTAATATGTTGCACAATGAAATACACATATACAACATCACGTGCTATTTTTTGAATTAGTGCTACATCCAATTAACAAATTTTCGTTAAAGATTGCCACCAATTACAACAAATTGTGTTTCAATACTAACAAAAAAAAATCATAAAACTTTTTTTTGAATATTTGAAGGATCTTTCACACACAAATAAGCTATAGTTTATTTTACAATCAAAATAAAACACATACAGATTCTATTAAATGATACAACAAATCAATATTAGATACTCCCTCCGCCCCAAATTAGTTGCTACATTTAGATCAAAGCAATTTGTTCCAAAATAGTTGTTACATTTCAAGTAGGTGATGTCATAAATAACTCGCAATACAGGTTATCAGATAGACATAAGTAAAACTATACTGCTAATAAATTCATGATTCATCAGCTAGAACATAGTTCAAGCAATGGAATATTCCTTTCGAAATGGGAAATGTAGCTTAAGAGCATACGAACCCCCGAGTTCTGGAAATAATTTGGTACTGATTTACAGAGGTACTGCTCGATAAGTAAGTTGTTGATTGATATAATAGCATCCTGTAATATCTGAAAAATGTTCAAACAAAATCGTAAAATCTTCAGTATCAATAGTCAATACGAAATACTCAAATGTCGAAACCAATTAAAGACAGAGGGTGAATAACGTAATGACCATACTTAATACATATTTTTAGAATTATTGTAAGCATACACATTAGAGATTCCAAATTAATTTTAGCTGAGCAAAAACGTCTAAAAATCAGTACTGAAGAAAGCAAACCTGAAAATATTAAAACCTGTTTTTACGAGAAGAAAGAACGAAGAGAAAACATACAATCATATTGGATAGTAAGTTTTTCATCATATGTACGTCACTTGCAGTCCGAAAAATTCCGATAGTGATTTTTCTTTCAATCAAAGCTTAATTTTCGACCTTTAATAACACCCTCCTTAACTGCAATTTATTAAGATATAATCAGGAAGTGGAATAAAAAAAACGTAGAGAAAAACAAGCGTGTTTTACACAAATAAAAAATAATAAAATATTTGCCTGAAACAATCATTCTACCTTTATAAAAAGCTCTCTCATTTTCTATATGGAGTTTCAAAATTCCCCTATCACATTTATAAGAGTATTCACAAGAAAACGAAATTTTTTTCTGATTTGTGAAATTTCTGAAAATTAGTATGAACTTATATTTTATTTTTATTTTTCAGAAATTTTATAATTTTTTTTTATCTTCACTAACCAGTGGACCGGGCAGTATGGTGGTCCAGAAGCTGACCTACATTCAGAAAGATCCCAGGTTTGGATCTCAGATAAGGCATGGACGTTCTTTCCTTCTCTTCTATGTACTATCTGCCTTTCTTACTGTGTTCCTGACAATTTAATGCAAAATGAGCTATTGTGTCACAGTGTTGTCGCTAGAGGGTGAGATAACTACAAAAAGGGAACCATCAATTGCACTGTATAAAACTCGGAGATATGGGCGAAAAACGTAACTTAACTAAGTATGAATGCGGGATAATTAAAGCGTCGGAACCAGTATCAGCAAAAGGCTGCTCTTGTGAAGTGTTCTAGAGCAGCAGCTATTATTGTGTACAGAGTTGGGAGTACCAAGCAGAAAACCGGGCCTGAAAGTTAGGCTTGTGGTTGTCACATGTTACTGAATGCTCGAGTTGATAGGAGACTTGCCAGAGTTGTTCAGTCCAAGAGAAGAGCAACATTACGTCAAATAGCGAGGAATCTTAATGGAGGTGCAACTGCGAAAGTCTTTGAACGAACTGTGCTCCACACATTATGGGCTATGCGCAACGTATAGGCTATGGGAGCCTGTTCGAAAGCCTCTGCTGTCAGCTTTGAACAAGAGCAGAGTCTCCAGTTTGCAAAGGAGCATAAGGATTGGACAGTAGATGACGGGAAAAGGGTTATGCGGTCTGATGAATCGTGTTTTCAAGTACACCATGCAGGTGGCGTGGTTTGGATATGTCGAAAACAGCACGAAAAAATGGACCCTAACTGCATTGTCACAACACTTCAAAAAGGTGGAGGCAATGTTATGGCTTAGGGAATGTTTTTTGACATTTCATGTGGCGTTTCATTTGACTTTCCTGTGGAACAACGTCTGAATACCCAAGGGTCTTAATCGTTATTACAGATCAAGTGCCTCCTGTTATGTTAATAGTGCATCCTGTGGGAATGGATACTTTCCGCAAGACATTGCTCCTTGTCTTACAGCTCGTATTGTCGTCAGTTGGTTCGAAGAAAATGACGGTGACTTTACCTTGCTCTGTTGGCCCACACAATCATCAGATCTTAAATCTATTGAGAATTTGTGGGATGAGATCGAATGGGGCTTCAGACAGCTGGATCCAGGGCCATCTAATCTGACGTAATTGAAAAGCGCAGCTCATCGGACAAGGAGTCAAATTCTTCCTACTAACATCTTATAGAATCCATGCCAAGAAAAATTCGAGCAGTATTACGGATAGACAAAAGGTAGTCCAACAGTACATTGAAGAGGTGATCTAGTAATTTGGCCACTCAGTATGTTTAGAGTTAACTTTTACTATTACACTCATTTGAATAGTATGCACTGCTTCACTACATAGGGCTGTTGCTGTGAGGCATGTTATAACAGCTTTTACAGTTTGCTTTCCAATAATGAATTTAGTTTCTCCTTTACGAAATAATAATTATTTAGGAAACTCTTGTTTCAATTGTACCTCAATTTTGATATCGAGCTTAAAAATATTCATAAATATGAATATTTAAAAGATTCATTTCGTGATTCGGTAGTTTTCAGTTGTACCAGTTGTTCAGTATCTCATGCTTCTACATGATAGATATCGAATCACCTCTGTCAAGGTGATTAAAAAATTCATTTCATTGACTAGTTCTACAAATGTACTAATGAGTTTCACATTTTACTTTGGTTTAGACAATGATATTTAAATTAGACATTATTCAGTGTCTGGTCAAGAGAAATGCTTATTAATAGTTCTGAAATAACCATGAAGCTGACCACGGTGAAAAAAAATTGGTAAAATAACTCTGCTGCACGGTAAGAGGTTTCTGGTAAAATAAATAGCTAATAAATTCAGAATCATGATATTTAAACCATTCATTGCATATGTTTTCCGTTCAAATGGTAACTGGTGACAAGAAATTCTGGTTTCCATGAGTATAGTTTTTTATTATTACGCATTTAATAAAAAATACAAAAGTGAAAAATAAATTTAATCGAATATATAGTTCTTATGCCGTGATCCTAATTATGATTAATTTACAAAATTCTATCATATGTTATGAAACCAAGTGCATTTAAAATGTACATCGGTGAAAGCTGCCGAGCTTTTTTAAGTTTCCATAGAGCGCCAAACACAGTAAAAGTTACCAAATTCTGGTAGTTCTGAGCATACTTTTTTCTTAGTGTTTAACTTTATCAGTTAACAAATTGATACGATTACGTCAATTAGGTCAAAACTTAAAAGACACACTGCAATCTAAAAAAAAAATTCCATGTTGAACTATAATATCGCTTCGTTGAATTGTAATAACTTAGAAATCAGCTGCAAATTTAATCTTTTTACTATTTGGTCGTATACGTTGAACCACGGTATAATATAGTCATGTTTAATTTGCACGATATTATGGTTAAACTTACGCTTCAAAAAATTTAAACGGTGTTAGGATTCATTGCGCTTTCTAACTTTTTAACATTTCTGATGTATGTCTGAATCTAACCTTTAACCAAGAAAAAAATATCAATGATCAACTAGATGCATATTTTACGAAAAATTCGATCAATTCTATCAACTAGATCAACTTGCGAACAAATTCGATCAACTAGATGCAAATTTTACGAAAGTTCTCTAAAAGCAACATGAAGTACCATAATTTATAATATTGAAGTGAAATTTTATACGCACTTCAGAGGTTTAATTTGTGCAAATTCCAAACGTATAACTAAATCTACATTTTCACAAGGACATATAAGCAACATATGCAGTAACTTTCAAACGCTTATTTTATCATTTTTTTAGAACATATAAGATTAAAAATATGTTTCCTTGAAGTTTTTTACTCTTTTTATTTTCTTCTTTCTCTAACATATTTTAAAAGATTTTGAGATGTATGCGCTTTGATACTTCAAAACTAAGTCAAATATTTTCTATATCCCCATAATAGGTCTTAAATCTAAACTCATTAGATAGTCTTCTTTGAAATTGATATAGATTTAGATCAATATGTAGATAAACTAGATGTCTTTCTAGTACTAGATGCATATTTTACAAAAAATTCTTTAAAAACAGCATGAAGTACCATAATTTATATTATTGAAGTGAGAACTAAAGCGTACTTCAAAGGTTCAATTCGTGCAAACTCGAAACGTAAAACTCAATCTACACTTTCACAAAGAACTTTCTAACACTTATTTTATCATTTTTTTTAAAAAACTTAAGATCAAAAATATGTTTCTTTGAAGTTTTCTTTTTTAATATATGAATTTTTTTCTTCCTCTACCATACTTTAAAAGATTTTGAGACGTATGCTCTTTGATATTTCAAAACAGTGTCAAATATTTTATATAGCCGCAAAAGAGTTCTTAAAGCTAAATTCACTAGATAGTCGTTTTTGAAATTCGCAAGAAAGTTTTGAGTTTAAAAAATAGGATAGAATAAGAAATGAGCTATATCAAAACAAGTTTTTTAATCGAATGCATGGCGTTACTTCAAGGGAAAAAATTTAAACATATTTATAAACTTCCTTTTTTGTCACAGTATGTTATCGATATTAAGAATTATATTATCAAGTACACCTATGCAATAGTTCTGTTTAGTTCGATGTTCAATATGTAAATATTGAAAGTTGTTGCTTAGTATGTTTGTCAATATTAAAGAAATGTCAAAATTTTTCTTTTCATACTGCTCCTCATGAAGGTTTTTTCTTTTCAATTTCAAGCTATTAAAAGCTCAGGCATTTATCCCTTATTTTATTTAGAAACAGAGAGTTTAATTTAGAACTTCTGTAAGCATATTGATTTAAACAAATTCAAATTATTGTTCAAATCAATATTAAATTCATTATCGCATTGGATTTTATCAATAAATATAAATTTTTACTAAACAATCCCGCCTTTACAATATAATTAACAGAGAAATAGAGAGTTTAATTTGAAGTTAAGTAAGCACATTGATTTAAATAATTGCTAATTATTGTTCAAATCTTTTTTAAATTTATTATCGCATTGAATTTTATTAATAAAGGAATAGTTAGACTAAATTATTACGCGTTTACAAGTAATTAAAGTACCAGCAGAGAGTTTTACTTAGAGACATGTAAGTTAATTGGTTTAAACAACCACATATTATTGTTAAAATCAATATTTGATTTCGCTATTTATTGTCGCATTGGATTTAATATACACAGGGAAAGATTGCCTAATAAGCAATGTTTTCCTAATATGCGACACTTCTATGCTAGCTGAAGAAAATTAAGGACGCAACAGAAAAACAGCACTGTTGAACAAATTATTGTTTGTTTTCTGTTGCTTATTATTATTAACAGATCTTAGATACTTTCGTATTGCTGATTTCAAATGTACTATCAATTTGCTCTACCAAGCTTCAGTTTTTTCTTCTTCAAATTGTCTTTTCTGTGGTCTTTCAGTTTTTCCTTTAAACGTCGTCATATACCGTTAGGAATGTTCCCCTATTATGAACTTTTTATACGCTTGCTTCTAAACAGGTTATAATAGGATAGTGTAAATAGCCGCATACGATGATTATCCGGACATGGGTTCCTATGCTTAAAATTAGTAAAATTTAGAATTAATAAAAATTAATCAGAAATTATAAGTAAAAGTAAAAAAGAACATAACATAATATAAAAGTAATATAAATATTTTAAATGTTAAAGTTGAAAGAGACAAATAGTTTATAATTTTAAATTATTTGATCAAGAATTATTGAATAATTGGCTTATTTTAAGTGAAATAATGCAAACTTAGAAAGAATATTATAACAGATAACGAAGTTATATTTATTTGCTAAAATTAATATGATAAATGACAAACTAAATCAAATTTGTTTCTGTTGCTATGAGTAAAGTTAACCACGAAGTAGGTTTTTCAATATTATTTTTTTATTCGAATCAAGATTTCATGTATTTCTGGATGTTTATTTTTACCATTGCACCAATTTACCATCACTGAATACCACTTCTAAAGTCTTCAAAAATTCTCACTTTAATACAATAAATGAAACAAATTAACTTAAAACACATCTGCATTGTTGAAATTCAAAAACACTGGAATTAATCTAAAAACATCTGAAAATAGACATTTTAGCAACTGAGCAAGAACCTTTAATGCTTATCCTAAATTAATACATAATTTTGTTATTAAACAATGTTTTTAACATAAATCTTATTACTAAATAACTTTTGATTTCTTGCAAATAATGAAAAATTTATATACGAAACTAAGTTAAATATTTAATGTATCTCTTGAATATTTAGATATAAAATCAATCTAATGTAAATCATCAATTTCGGTAATCATCTAGAACATGCCTGTATTTTTCTCAACCTGCAAATCATATATATGTGCCTTTTCTGTTATCACGGCGTATAACATTTCAATTAAATAATGAAAAATTGATATACAAAATATACAGCATATATTGATATACAAAAGATATTAAAGTATTTCATAGATTTATATATTGATATATCAATATGTAAATATATTGACATAGAAAAGATTTCTAGCAAGTAATAAAAAATTGATATACAGAGCTAACATAACTGTTCAATGTATCTCTTGAATATTCATATATGAAATCAATCTAATGTAAATTATCAATTTAGATAATCTTCCAGGCCAAGTCTATATTTTTTTCAACCTGCAAATCGTATCTGTAGCTTTTCTGCTACCACGCTGTGTAACATTTTGGTTACATGACATTTTACATAGTTGAAGATTAATTATTGAGTAACCAATTCACATAATAAAAAAAGTTGTCTAGTTCATTTTTGAAATTTAAAATCCATTCTTAACATGCTTTTTAAATAGTCATCTTACGCTGTCACACTTTTTAACTATAATTGAACTAAGTATGCTTCAGTTATTAACTACCCTTAAAGAAAATTCATAATTATTGCAATGGTATAATTTATAAAATAGTTTGAAATTAATTGACTCGACAATTAAAGTATTTCATAGATATTGTAGTAATAATGAAATTCAACCATATTAATAGTGCAACTAATGTATAAAGTAGCCCAGGGAGCCTTTATTTATTAAATCGAAATATTCCCGGTCTATGGTATACTTCTCTAACCATATCAAATCATTAAAGGTATTTCTTATTCATCAGGAGGTCTCAAAGTTGTTTGTGGTACTTCGAAACTAACAAATATGTCTCGACAAAGGGTTTATGTATTTTTCGCTATATAACCTTTCAGAGTTTGCACGGTTATCAAGCACTGACAAAAAATATAGTTAAAACTACTAGAATATGGTAAAAATTAACGTGTATCTAACTTCATTGGAAAACCGAAAATCTTGGAAATTTTTACCGAAGCACTTTGGTAAAGATTTTAGTAAAATATTAAGTTTTTAATAGCCGATCAAACATATTTCCTAAGAAATTCTATTATATGTAAAGCATAGCTTCAGAATTTTCACTCATTTTTTATCTTTACGCATTACTTATTTCTGAATAAGAAAAAAATTATAGTCATTAGTATTAAATTATAAATATAAGAAATTAAATTGATTGAGAGTAAGAAATAAAATTGAATGAACGCAATTGAATGAACAATGAATGAACGTACACAATGTTCATTATAAAATGCATGCATGTTCATGAGAAACATTAATTGATGATTTGAATATGCATGAGTATTCTCTAACTGTCATGCTCGAGTTCAATATAAACTTTTTATTGAAAATATAAAGGTTATAAAGGAAATATTAATTGGAAAAGCGAAGTTAAACATAAATAATCATAATTTCTTAAATGCTGAGTTGAAAAATATTCAAAAAATAAGCAATTGTGAATTCAGATGATTGAAGACTGATAATACATGTTATTAAATTTAATAACAAAAGGAAAAAAATAGTCGTAATGCTAGCACATTCCATTCATTAACATGCACGTTTTTTCTAGAGGCAAAACATCATTAAGTAAATTCTTGTGCATTCACGAAAAAGGGATAGTGCTTCATAAAGTCAAAATAAAAGTGATAATACCTACGTAACGCAAAAAAACCCCAAAATGTAAGAAAACAAATACTTTTGTACAAAAAAGACCCAATAAAGCCTTGAAGCATATTTATCTACTGGCTAAAACATAAAAATGTACGCTAATAACACACATAGTAAGCAAAATTATTTAAGATTCTAAAACTCCCAAGAGCATTTCATTAGTGTTTCAAATTTTTTCTTGTGTTATAAAGCAAAGTATGTGATGGGGATTATATTTGTCAAATTGTTCAATTGAAAAAAAAAAAATAATTAAATTATTTGAGAAAATATTAGTGAATTTTGATATATTTAAATAAAGCATTCCTTTTATTTAACTCCTTAATGAATGCACTTATATTTCACTCTTTTTTCAATCTTACTAGAATTTAAACTTAACTACCAAACTGCTTAAACACCTTACTTTGCAACCAGAATACAATATTCCTATTCTATATAGTGCAAACAAATATACTGTACTTCAAATATATTGAAATATACAAACCACTTCTTACTATTATGCATATTATAATCATTGAAAACAGCATTCTGACATGAAATAATATTTAAGAGTATTTTAATCAAAAACTTACACTACAACTCAACTAATATAAGAACTACAAATTTGCTCCTCTGAAATTGACACGTTTATGATACATAATTGAAGTGTTTTGTCAGGAAGAAAAGCTATGAAACTGTGTAGTTAGCATTTTGGAATTCATTCCATTGTATTTTAAATGCATTAAAATATACCTAATACACCTCATTACTATCATTCATATTATAAGTAATAAAAGAGGTATTCTAACATAAAATTAATATTTAAGAGTGCATTAATATAAAATTAACACCACGCTATCTTTCCCATTTCCCACTTACATGTAAATAAATCAATCATGGAATTATTCATGAACTCAATTTTTCGCAACAGTCATTTCTGAATGCAACTGTGGAACTTAGTTTATCAAAATTAATTCAAAATATTAAATGTTTCTAGCAGAATACTATCGCCATACATGCTGACTAAACGAATACTTCATTAATTAAATAGGTTCGATAAAAGATTGCATAGTTATAAGTTACAATAGCATGATTTCAACTATTTTCAAACAGAACTATGCTAATTTACAATGTGTATGATGCATCGGCTGGTAGTTAGGTTGGATTATGCATATCACAAACTAATTATATATGAGTGCTAGAGACGCTCCAGTAATCAGAAATAGTTAAAAGTGTCTAATATTTTCGACATTATCGTTATTTTCACTTAGAATATTTCTAATATTCACAATTCTAAAGAATATTTCTAATATTCTTTATAAAATGTTTAATTAGTTAGAAATATAATAAATACAGAGGAAATATTTTAATATCGGAGGAAAAATTACAATGCAAATGAATAATTTATTTATGTACATAATTAATAAAATAAATAATTGTTTGTGTTTCTGGAACGAAATTAAAATGAAAAGTAGAATTTAAACATTTTAAACACTTTACAAAATTAAAATTGTACTTTTGTTATCTTAAAATAATAGGCGAATTGTGATATTAACAGAAAATATTAGTTTGTCACTTGTTGTAATACATGGGAACGTAACATTTAAAAGTAACGATTAAAAGTACAAATACTTTAAGCAAGAGTAACAAGCAAAGAGTAAAATGTTTTGATTTTAAAAGTAATGAGTAAAAAAACAAGCACAAAACAAGGAAAGTAACTATTTTAAATTACATTTCGAGAAAATCAAAAATTCAAAGTAATCGTCAATTTCATTAAGAAATTGAAGAAATTTTATTTTAACATGCAATAAATTTTAATTTGCAGGTATGCAGATTTTAAATACAGAAAGCAGTTACAAAATTCTGTTGAAATAGTCAATGTTCAAAGAAAACAAACGAGAAATCAAAATTCAATGTTAGCAATTAAAAAGAAATTTTAAAATTATGCTCCTTTAAAAACTATTAAATATTTGGAAATTTTGTTTTTGTTTTCAGAACTTATGGTAACAAATTCAATATTGAACAATTGCTGAACAAATTCGATAACATTATAATTTTTGTTTAAAGAAATAAGCAAAAAAGTTGTATTCATATATAGTAAAATCCATTAAATCCATAAAATCCATAAAAGCATGGGTTTCACCTTTCCCTTTCGGGATATTGCAATGCTTACAGATGTTTGGAAAAAGAAGTTAGCTGAAGAAAATACATAAATCATTAAATTTAAAAATTAGAAAAAACCAAAAATTTCGAAAAAAAAGATTTTAAAAAAGAATTGTTTAAAAAAAAAATTCAATAAAGAAGTAACGATTTCTTTCGACATTATCATTACAAATACTTTTATTTTTCCCGAAAAAAATAACAAAATCACAAGTTAAATTACTAAATTTAAAAAGCAACGAAGTAAAAGTAGAAGTACGTCTTTCTTACTTTTACTTCAGTTGCAAGTAACGAAAACTGAAAACAGTGTTTCTTAATATAAAGTAATCTTATAGCATTACTTTTTTACGTAACATTTTATGACAAACACATTTTGATCAGGATCTAAACTTGTCAACTGCTTATTACTGCAATTAGGCAGTTAACAAATTATAATAACTTACATAAAACTGCGTTAAGTCAATATGGGCAATGAAAATAGTAAATACAAAATTTGAAAACTATATTAGAAATTAACTTGTAGCACTATTACTAATTAATCCATTTGGTGAAATGCGTTGAACGAGCTTTATCTGAACGAAATATTAAATAAGAATTTATAAAAAAATTCGTAGATAAAGCTACAATGAAATCCCAGAAAAATGAATACATGCAGAAAAAAATTCTGGCATAATTACCGAACATTCATGGTAATAACATTTCCGGTATAAAGAAAAATACTATAATAAAACCTAATTATACGGTATTTAAACCGTACGTTAGGCAATTTTTCCGTTGTATGGTAACGGTTGACTGGAAATTCTGGTTTTCAAAACTACATATAGATCTTATTACCATATCTTTAGTAAAAATACAAAACTGGAAAGTAAATAGATGGTTTTTGTGCTCTAGGATATCATGATACAATTACCAATTTTGCAATTACCAACACTATCGAACAATCTAACAGCATCGCTATAAAACTATATTTTATGATTAATTTCCGCAAAAGTTTTTTCCAAGTGCTTTGTTAAAAATTAATGTGGGTTTACTCACAGGGCCAGAAACGCGGCAAATTTTACCATACTTAGTTTTGACAATATTTGTTTTCAAGTGTAGGTTTAATTCTTATTCCACTGGAATTGGTAAATAGATAAGTGAAACCGAATTCAAGTTATCCAAAGAAAACCATTTTAGACTTTTAGAATGATAATCTGTTAATAGTCATGAAACAGAAATTGATTGAAATTATCAAGGGTGTTGGAGAGCAGAGCGATCAGCAAATGAAAATCCACAATCTTAAATTATGAATAAACTACTGAATACAGTATAAAGGAATTACAATTGAGAGCCTACAACTTAAATTTTAATAATAATATTTTATAATTGAAATATGATATTGCATTATTTTTTTGGAATTCATTTTAGCACTAGTTAAATTTGGTACTTCTACAAAATCAAAAATCAAGAAAAGTAAATAAATAACAATTTTACTGTTTGAGTACATAAGAAAATTAAAAATACTTCCATTTAAGTTACAAATAATTATCCGCAAATGGTAGTTGGTTTTATAACGACGTGAATTTCTAGAGTTCTTTCGCAACAATTGTATTTTAACTCTAGGCAACAATTATCTCTAGACTAAGTTAAGTGTTCACGGTTATAGCCACTAGGGAACTCCTTTAATTCTAACAACATAATAGAATAACTATGCACCATGTACTTGTACATATTCAGTTTTATTTGTACTTTCATTTTAGATAAAAGCAACTATGCATATACAGCATCAAATTATTTGAGGAAAGTTATTGAATTAAAACAAACAGAAATAATTAAAAGTTGTTAACTATTATGTAAATAATGAAACTAAATATTTACAAATAGTTTATAAATTTAAATAGAGATGTGAATAAACATTTTCTAGTATTTAAGACCTGACTGTTCAGAGTTTTTAAATCAACATCAAACTTTAAACTACTTTATCTGATAAAAGTTTCTCGTTAATTTACGAATATCATGTTTTTCGCATTTTTAATGGATTATCTTTCTCTTTAATGTGTTAAATATTATCGTTGCTTAGATAGTTAACACTTTAATAAACGTTTATTTACAAAAAACATTACATGATGAGACATTACAGAAATAATAGTTACCACGCGAGTAAATATAATTAATACTGCACTTAGAGTAAAAAGTATGGTTAAAACTACCAGAGTTTAGTAAAATTTACCATGTTTTTGGCTAAATGGAATAATCAAAAATCTTGATAATTTGTACCGGAACTTTTTGGTAATAATTTTGGTAACATTAACAATAAAATATGTTTTTTTCTTTTAACAGTATGAATGGTCTTTTCTCCCATAAGTTAGTTAGTAAATGTTTTACAATTTGATAACGCTTGATAATTTTATCATGATACTTCAGAGCATGGTATAAAAACATTTATTCGGGTAGATCCATTTTTCAGTTTCTTTATTATTACTAAATGTGTTGTGGTGGTGCCACCAGTTAGAAGAGTTACAAAAGTTACTAAATTCGAATTAAATAGAATGATACTGTTTTCTTTTTCTTTTGAGAAATTAAGCGAAAACACAGAGACGAAAGTAAATAAATTATTGTATGCAAGTTATTACCTTCCCGTTTTAATGTTTTTTTATTGTGGTAAATTGTTGGCCTTGAGAAATATCTAGAACCATAATTTTGAAAACTGGAATTCTCGGTAAACTGTTGTTATACGAACATGGACATGGACGCTGGCTCACAGCTCTGGGCCTATGCCCCCGGAGAAACTGCCGCTATACGATTAGAAAAGGTTATTAAATTAACCAAAAGTATGATTTTTCTTCACCAGAAATGTCATTATCATACAGTACGGTAGTCTTTTATGATTTTTTTTCTTCGTCTGGATGTTTTAAAAGTAACAGATAATATGGCAAGTAAAAAAGGAAGAAAAAAAAACTGAAAGCGATAGGACTGTATGATTGTTTGCGTTCTGGTAAGGAATCCAGATATTTTACTCTCAAAGCTTCAAAATTCACTGCAAAAAAGATGGCTCTTCTAACTTAGAAAATCTCAAAAATATTATTTTTTACATAATATTTATGGTATTGACTGGGCGTGGAAATGAATCGAAGATAGTCAATTTTCCAATAAATTTCTTAATAAGGAGTGCAATTTGTTTCACACTACTTTAATATTTTTGAAACGTGACTAGAGTAAAATCTCTAAATTATAAGCCAATTTTAAAGCCCTGATAAGTATATTTACCCTCAATTTCATTATTTTTAAAAGGTTGAAGGAAGCTATTGTCTCACCCATGATTTCCATGGCCATTTGCTAATAACTTCAAGAAGTCAAAAAAAAAAAAAAAGATCTTTTTTTTGCATAAATGTTAGTAGCAATCGAGGTATGCCAGAGGTCATGAAGAGAGGCAAACACTTGAGAGTTATTTTATTTTGTTTGTTTATTTAATATCTTCTCATTGAGTTTATTCACAGTTACAACACACAATTTATAAATTTGGGTATTCATGAGCTCAGAAGTTTTAAGTTTGTGGTAAATTCTATGCATTAAGAAAAAGTTAGAAAATTTCCCCATTCCAGCTAAGAAATGGTCTTAATCAAAACTAAGTTAATTTTAATTAAAAGTTAAAATAATTTTCTTTAATAAACTAACCTCAATCGCAAAAACATTTTAACTTAACATTACTATTAAAAACTTGTACTAAAGAGATATGTAAAAGGGTAAAGAGATGCACTATGAAGTGATGCAGTAAATCATACATCCCTTTTTCTATGTTTTTTTTTAAATCGTCAGTCTTATTTTGGAGATATGCACATAAATAGTGCGAAGAAAAATCATTTTAAATTTAATCTTTGGATGAAACAATTTTAATTTCGCAAAGAATGTTTTTTAATGTTTTGAACCTTTTTTAAAATTTTAAAGATTTTTACGATCTTCAGTAAATAAAGGAATAATTATAAATTGAATATACTTAAATCTAATAATTATTCTAATCCCCGACATGATGGTAACCCCATAGTACAAAATAACACACACTGAAAATTCTTTTTTAGCAAGAGAAGTTATGCTTATATCACAAATCAATGGAGAAAAACAAACAGATAAGATTTGGTGGAAATTATTTCAAGGGGTAGTTGATCATTTTTTCAGAAGATATATGTTTATTTTCCAAACAAATTAACTGCTAATCGCAAAACAAACTGTTGGGAGGAGGCGAATCAAAAACGATTCTCGAAAAATTGGCAATAGCTTTGATATCAATTTATTTTAACGCAAACAGCTTTTTTGACAACTACAGCAATAAATTTCATAAATTAAAAATTCATGAAACAAGAAATGCAACTTAAAAGCACCTTTTCAAAAAATATTTTTATATTATAGCAAATCTGAATAATGAATTTTACTTTGTAGTGAAATCACTCAATCATCGCATGATTTGTCATCTCATCAAAATTCCTTCCTCAACTCATTTACATCTGATCTCTATCTCTAAATTAAATTTAGTGAGTTATTTAGTAAAAACTAACTAAAACAGTTCATAAAAAAAAATTTTGTTTGGATTATATCTAAATGTTATCAAAGACCTTTGAGCTTACCGTATGAAGATTTCACAATCTGTAGATTGGCTTTGAGGTTAAGCAAAAGGGCATATAAGAAACTAAATATTCAAATCGGAATAAAAATAAAAGTGTGAAAAAAATAGAACTGGGGAACAAATTTTTGGTGCATTTATACAAATACTTGATATTGCCTGTTTCGAATATGAGGATTTCAAACATGAAATGGTCCTATTACAGATATTTTTTAAATGACAGCTTTAATCTTTTTTTTTCATCAAAATGCGCAAGTTTAAAAAATTACACCATTTGAATGATTATATATACAAAGGTGGACAAAATATTGGAAAAAATTCTATACTAAAGCATTTTTTCGTATTTCTCAAGAAAATAATTTATAACTTCAGAAGTTTTTAGATCATGCGACTTCTCAAACATATCAACTGAGTGTTAATTTTTTAAGGGTTTGAGAGATCAACAATAAATTACTAGCAAAAAATAGTATTTGTGAACACCTTATGCCGAAAAATGCAGCTATAAATCTGTGTCTTATAACAATAATTTTGGTTGCATGCAATAATTGCACAAAATTTCGTAAGCCTTACTTAAATATTAAAGAAGATATGGAAATTTTTAATAAAATTAATTTTATTTGCCTTATGTTTTTTTTTTGCTATAACTTTAAAAATATTCAATAAAATTTAAAAGAATTTTTGGAGCAATATAAGATTAATTACAAAATTATTGCTTTAGAAATTTAGAAAAGTTCTTAAAAAGTGCCCAAGATATGAGTTTATAAAGTAGTTCTTTTATACTGCGCCTGCGCTAAAACATTGAACATTTTTTTCTCATAATTTTGTAGTCAATTGTGTTTGGAATTTAATGAATCAAGCAATTTTTAAAGTAGTTGTGCATTTAAAAGAGACTCAAATGGATAAAAGGTTTTCTACAAACATTATTTTCTATCATAAGACAAAATTGAATAACAACTGATAATTTCTTAAAGTAAGCGTTTATACACTGAAATATGATTGTATTAAGAAAAAAAACAAGCCATAAAAAAGATATTTTTGGGGGGTTGATCTTCTACAATGTCGGTGCCATTTTTAATAAATCTTGTTTAGTAGCATGAAATGAAATTTGAGGAAAACTCCTTATTAATTTGAACTTTTTTTAAAAGAGCAAAAAGTACTTAGAAAATCACTTAAAACGTTTTAAATTTTTAAGATATTCAAATCGGATTTCTTTTATTATTAACCAATTACGATTCTCTACAAAATTATGAGAAAAAAATATTGACATTTTTCAATTTTACTTTAATGAAGATAATTGACAATGTCATGGTTCAATTATTATGTTTTCTATGTATTAGATTTGTATTTTGAACTAATTAGTACCGATCCCCGTCAAATAGTCAGAAAAAATATAAGTTTAACAGTTTCCGATTGGATGGAAATTTTTTAGATGTCCGTGCTCTTATAGTTTTCGAACTATACTTTTGGATGTTTATTATATTCTGAAGAAAAGGTAAATCGTAGAAATAAGTCTGTGACAAAATATATTAATGAAATAAACTATCTACACGTACTGTTACATTAAGTTAGAATATTCTTTAACTGGTAATAAGTATCTATTTAAAATAATAAAGAAGAATAAAGTAAAGATTTCAAAAATATTAGAATAAATCAAGGCACTGTATAAATACAAATTCTTTGAAAACTTCCTTTCCTTCGGTAAATATTGGAACACAATATTGACATTTTAAATTGTCCCTACCAAGGGAGAAGTTTAAATGATGGTCCCAATTAAGGTCCTTGAGTAAATAAAGATATAAATCAGAGATATATTTAAGAACTAAGCTGGAAAAATCTCAAAACAGGATTTGAATACTTAAAACCATGCTAACATTTTTCATATCACTAAATTTTTAAACAAATATATTATTATTTTATTTGAAATTCAATAAAAAGAAAATTCATGAAACAGAAATTGAATTACTGCGACGATCGAAGATTAAGTGAAAGATAGACAATTACGAGCGACGAAATATTAAGTAACGAAATTGAAATTTTAGGAGACAATTTTGAAGATACAAGCTAAATATATGATAAATTAAATTTCATGGCACATGTAGTTACTTATAACATTCTTGTTTCCGAAATTTAATTTAGCAGGAATATGTACAATATTAAAATAATTTTTTAAATCTATAAAATTTTAAGATTTAAAACTAAATAAGGAGTTTTCAGTTAAGGGAGAAAATTAGATGATAATAGCTCCACTCCTGCAACCAATCATTCAAATGCATATTTTATAAACATTATTGTATATTTTCAAAACCATGTTACATAATTATACATTTGCAATATATGTACCACTATTGTATATTTGCATCATATGTAACGTTATTGGATATTTGCAACTTATGTAACACATGCAACTTATGTTATTACAGAAATTATTTAATAACAAGTAAATAAAATGTATATAACACAATGATTAAATTGAACCTGAACTAATTAATACAAGTTTTCTCGAAGCGCCATCTATGAAAATTATTACTCATAGAAAAATTATACATAATAATTGTACTTATGCAACTCTGCATGAAGAGTTATTCATCTCGTGCAGATTGAAGAAATACAAAGTCACGAAATCGAAATTAATAATTAATACCCGAGATTTCCGTAATTTACATATCCTGCCAACGATTGCGAAGTATCTGGTCCACCAAACTTTAATTAAATTTTAAAATTTAAAGCATAGATAAAATTTACAAAACAAAGGAAAATAACTCTTGTGGATGGTGGAATTGAGCTTTCTGATAACTGTTCTAAAATTGTTCCTGGACCTAACAATAATGTACTCTTAAATCCTTCCTTTCTTTCTTTTGTCATCAGCTTTGAGATTAAGTGGAGGAATTAATATAACTCTTAGTCTCATCTATTTCATAGAATTATATGACATGAAGTTAGAGTTTTTACTTCGTTTTTAGAAAACAACCTTCTAGTGTCTTTCTTATGGACTTATTAAATAACAGAGCAATTAATATATTTTTACACTAATCTGTATTTCTAATATATTGTGACACTAACCTGTATCTATATTTTAACACTAAACTTCATTTTCAAATTTTTGAATGTTTTTCATTGTAAGCGAGAAACTTAACTTTTACAAAATGGACAGCTAATTACAAAAATTCAATCATCCGAAACATTAGTATAGTTTCTGTAATGTTTCCGAGCGTGTTTGTATTAGCCAGACTCAATTTTTTTAAAAAAAAAAAATATCTGCAGTAAAACCTTTAGCTGTAATTTAAAAAAAATCTTTTGGATTAATAAAATAAATTTTATTACATACTATTTCAGATATCTAACCAATAAAATTTCGATTTTTTTTCCTACAAAAAAAAATTTCCAAGATAATTATTGCGTTGTTGAAAGAAAAAATAACATCGGGTTTCAAACGGGTATTTCAGAATCAGAAAAACCCGAGATTTTGTTGCTTTATTTATCTCCTTTTTGCCTTACAATCACCCACTTTTATTCTTAAACACTAATTAAATACAGGGAATATCTTAAACCTGAACAAAAATAATTTAGATTATTAGGTAATTAGATCTTTTTTCTAAACCTTTTTACAGCATTAGGGAGACTTTAAATTTAAAAAAAACTTGCTTAACGAGTTATCGAAATGAAAAGAGGATAAGTTGAATTAAAAGAGAATACCTTAATGAAGAATCAAAAGAATTCACCGTGGGCATTGTAACACTGATCTCATCGTTTAGATCAGGTCTATGCTTTTGTAGTAGAAAGATTGCGGATGATTCTAATGGAAGTCCAGCACATTTTTGATTTACTTCATCATCAGAATGGAAACGTGTTCCTTGCAATGATCTCAAAAGGAGCCCAAAGTATTGAAAGTCATGTGGTGACAAATCTGGACTATACAGCGGGAGTTCCAACACTTCCCAACGGGAATTTCGTAAGACTGTCTGGTTTTCATGGTAGGTGTGTGGGAGGACAATATCATGAAAAGGAATCACTTGTTGTGAGAGAAAGCCTTTACTTTTGATGAATTCCCCATACTACAAACAGCTTTCACTACTGAACGCCCTTTATATTCCTATTTAATGGCGCTGCTATTGCTGCAGCACGGGTCCACTTTTCATTTATGCAACAATTATACTTTCAGCGCAACCTTCAGCTGTAGTCAAATTACACTTTTTTTTCTTCTTTTTTTTGTAAACGATGCATTTAACTTTATACTAACCATTTATAAGCTTTTTACTTGCTCAAACATTTTCGCAGCCCTAAAAACCCAAAATTCTCAGTGTTATTTTTTATTTTTTCCAGAAAATCTTTCAAATATAATTTATTTACATATTTTTTCTCTTCTAGGATAAATAAGTTTAGACAATCTAAATACTAATATTTTCCATAATTTCTAACAGAAATAGCATAACATAAACCTAATGTACAGTTTTTGCTGTATTTTGTTTTTATATTACCGCCGAACTAAAGTTACAAAAGGAAAATAACATTCAAACAGCAACACGTAGAATGATATAATGTTTACTATCAGAAACAAAATGCCTGCTAGAGACTCGATAGCTTAGAACGGAAAACTGGCAGTTATGATAACAGATACAATATTCGTCGCCATTGTACATAATGGGTAAGAGGCAATTGATCAACTATTAACTTTTCCTTAGAATTAGTTAATTATTGCTATTATTAAGATAATATTAAAAATATGTTGATCGTATAAGCTCGCTACAGCAGGGGTAAGAGATATAAATCATTATAGATTTTAAAGGAAATTTTTCGAATTTCGATTTAAACATGAATATTATCGCCATAAAATGGATTCGTGCGAACTGAGGAAGGTGACTTAGGGTGACACTAGTTTTTTTCCAATCTAAATGGGTGAAAGGCAGGCATTTCAACAAAAATTACCATTTGATTGTATTTCTTTTACTGTTATTCTTAACAATCTCCTATTGAAGATGCATGTTTACGAATAGTAACCTTTGTTTAGAACCGACAAAATTCAAATAAAATACTTAGTAGTTTTATCTAATTTTATATGATTTTTTTTCTTTCGCATTGAAACAAAGTTACTGATGTCGTTTAAACAGGAATTATCACTATTTCAGAGAAATTTAGCCTGTAATTTTTCTCTCTAGATAATCTGCATCAGTTATTCTACAGACTATCTAGCTAATGTTTTAATTAACTAGGGTGATACTTTAAAGTGTAAAAAAAAATTTTAAATTCTCAAACTGCGCAGGTAATTTGTAGACTACTTTGACAATCTTCACATTACTTACTAAGCACTCGTTAAAATAAACATGATCCTTGATGGAAAGACATTAACGATTCTATACGCTTAAGTTAGCAATTATTATTATTATTAAAAGCAATTATCAACAACTTGTGAGGAGAGTATACTTTTGACTATCTCAACTTTCATCTCTCAAAATGTATCTCAAGATAGAATCGAGTTAACATGTCTTATATGCCAGCGAATTGATGCTTAATAATCGTAGTAGTTACGATAGAATACTCTCCCACCAGAATTTTATCAAGGATTGAACTCGATGAACGGATACCAGTAGTTGCCGTAAATGCGAAAGACCAAGAGAGCTGTATTAAGTTGACAGTTTTGAGTGTTTGTAGTGGGAGCTGTATTAAGTTCATGGCAGGGTGTGGGGGGTCTCTACTGTGTTGCTATTAGCAGTCGAGTGTGTAAATAAGACCGCTAAGCAACAGCGCGAAGACGACGATGACGCAGTCACAAATAGCAAGTCAACTGTTCAGTATGGACCATCAATCGATGTAGGTTTGTTCTAATCGAAGTGGACGTTAATTTCAAAGTAGGTGAGTTCATGTAATCTCCGGGTCACCAATGTGGGAAAGAGCTTTCGACTATAACAACCTTCGTCTATCAAAAGGTTCCTCAAGGTAGAATCAAGTTAACATGTCTCATATAATAGTGAATTGATGTTTAAAAATAGTAGTGGTTGTTACGCTACAGACTATTAAATCTCACAATGTTTAAAAAACGGCCACCGATGTTAACGCTGTCTTGCTTGTTACACTTATCGTTACATTTTAAATTTGTTGCTCAAAACTCATAAAACTTAGAATCTTGAATCTACAAAGGAGTTTATAAAAATAAACTGGGAGTACAACGGAATAAAAAAAGTAACATTTGATTTATTAGATCGCGAATTTTTAAAACATTGTAAGAAAAAAGACGATACGGACCACTCTACCAGCAGCAGTAATGCAACTTAAGATATTAAATTAGGTATGCTGAAAAGAACATATTTATTTATTAACTTGGAACAAAAAAAAATGCAAAATTTCAATTTGTTTGGAAAGTAGGTGACCTTTTTATTAATTATTTTTTGTTTTACTTTATGTTACATTTTACTTTGCTACACAATATCTAGTAGACTTAAAAATTTAAAACTATTTAGAGAATGCAGAAATTATACAGGGAGTAAGACGGAATAAAAAAAATTAAAATTCGACAGTTAGTTTCAGAGTTATTAAGTACTAAACTTGCAATGGAAAATTAATAGTTTAGTCAATCTGTACGCAAATACTAGTACTTGAAATGCAACTACTAGCACTGAAAAAAATTTTGATAAATGAAAATTAAAACTTGATGTGTGAAAGAGAGATTTTTAACTGTGATTTTAACGTAAATTTTGTTTCAAAAATTCCAATATGGTCAAAAATTAATGCAAATTTCGGTTATTTATTTGTTAAACATAAGTAGTTTTTATGCTATTCTATATTGCCTATTTATGCATTGTTGTATAAAAAGTATTTCTCTCACTCGAGATATTTATTTCTTTACTTTATAAACTTTTACTCGAGTAATCAATCAATATCAAAAAGAAAAAAGAGAGAAATTACATATTTCTATATAAAAATCTTAGCATTTATAGTAAAAGTTTTAAAAAAATGAAATAAAAAAATATTAATAAAAAACAATACGAACCTTTCTCTACGGAAAAAAAATTCTTTTGAAGTCACATATTTTCTTTGTTCTTTAATTTAAATTTTTTTTTCAAGTTCAGTTAATTTCAGGTAACTCCATTTTATTATGATTAACATGTTAACAAAATGTTCTTACATAAAGCTGTTGTTGCAAAATGTTCTTACATAATTGTCTGTATGATAGACTGAGAGAAATGCACTAAGCGAACTTTAGCGATACGGAACTGTTATTGCACATATTACCTATGCACATTGCGAAAAACACGATTATCCACTTTAACGGTTTACCCTAGTTAATCTATATACAGACTATCTAGGTATTATACATATTAACGGCCTTCAATCATCAGCGGTAATGCATAGACATCTAATAGATGCAATAAAACAAGAGCATATCACAGCCCTTTTACACTTATATTTTCCATTACTTGCTATCGGATATTATTATATTTAAATTTAATTATGTTAAGACTGTAAGAAATTTTAATGTACAGTGCGCAAAACAAAAACTGACCCCTCTTAATAACTTTTCATCCTAATGATCGGATTTTTAAGTTCTATTACTCAATATCAATGACTCGAGAAGGTGACTTCAAATATGGTAACTAATAAGTGCAGATGATATTTTAAGTTACGAAATCAGACACAAAAACGCACTTTAACTGAATAAACATACCTTTTTTTGAACGCATTTGGATATTTGACCCCCAAAAAATAGAGGGTAACCACTATCTCTTAAACATTGCCCCCATAGTTTGGTCCGGAGACCCCTTAACGTTGATTTTGGGTATCTCGCTATATCTTGAGAACTTTTTGAGTGAATAGAAAAAATTTATTTAAAAAAATGAATCTGAGTAAATTTTATTATTTTATTAAATAATAATCCAAAAAAAAGTTTAATTGTTAGGTGTACAATTTCTTACTGCATTTCAAAGGTTGTAATCTTCTATTTCAAAATACAAAATTCGAGTGAAATCGATTGAATAGTTTCTGAGAAATCAAATTTTAAATATCCGATTTTTTTAAATTCAATTTCTCAGGAACTATTCAATCGATTTCACTCGAATTTTGTATTTTGCCACGTAAAATTATATTTTTTTAAAATGATACAAAAATTATATGCCTTACAATTCAAAATTTTTTCGTCTAATCTGAAATGAAATAATTAAAATGATAAATATTTACTAAAAGTTACTTTTTACACTGAATTGGATTCCTTGGATAAAACGAATTTTGTAATTGTATGCAAAAACTTTTCATTTCATTTAAGCAGTTCGAGAGATTGTGAAATACACTAAAGTAAAATTAACAGTAAGGAGTCCAAACAAAGGAGAAATCTACTGATCAAATTGTTGGGACCATATTTCCCAGATTGCTTAACTCCTGTATTTCCCAGATTGCCTAGATATACCTAACCCCTATATTTAGGGAGTCAAAATTCGTCAAAAAAAGGTATGTTTATTCAGAGAAAGTACGTTTTTGTGTCTGATTTCGCAACTTAAATTATCGTCTGCACTCATATTTGAAATAACCCTCTCGAGATATTAAAATTAAGTCCTAAAACACAAAGATCCGATCATTAATCAAAAGATAATCAAGGTGGTCCTTTTTTATTCTTTTTTGAAGCACTCTACGACCTCATTTAAAAAGACTTATAACATTTATTTAAAATTCGAAATAACATACGGAAAAGGAATTATTTAATTACGCAAATACCAAACATCATAAAAAGAATATTCCTTGACGCATTGAAACCCTTAGGTATTTCATTCCTATTAAAATCATTCTTAAACTGAAAGTCGTCTCTTAACATAAAATCAATGAATGCTCCGAAGATGCTGATTAGCCTTTTGCAGTAGAATTTTAATCTGTTAACATGACATACTTTTTTCTCTTCAGTTTCGTTTAGAAGTTAAGATGACGCCGAGGAAACGAGCTCACAATCAAAAATAATATGCTTCACGTCGTCGTTATAAATTATCTTTCATTTATTTTTAACGACTCATTCATGCCATTTTAAAAGAGAACTAGCATCATGCGATTAGTCATTATGTTCACTTAATTAATTTAAAATTTGCAGCATTACCCATCGTGTTTCAGAATTTGTTCAGAATAGACTATGAAATATAATACTGATGAATTTGTAATCATCGATGTTAAATATGATAAGAAATTCAGAGCCTTGGAAATAAAAATCGATGGAGAGTATTTTTAAATAAATGTAATTATTATTTTCGATATTTTGTTACATACGTATGATAATAAGCGAATTTTAACTGCGCTTAACTAAAGTAAACAAAATTATTCGTTATATGCATATATATATATATATATATATATATATATATATATATATATATATATATATATATATATATACAGAGAGAGAGAGAGAGAGAGTGAGAGATAGCACTTTAAAGAGAAAAACGAAGAAGAAAATAAGGAAGAAAAAAAGTTTTTGTTTTATTTACTGCGCATAAGAGGCAAGTATATAGTATAAAAATTTGTATATAGTATACTCATAAAATTAGCTAAAAATACATGAAAATAATGTAATAAAGATTAATGAAAAGGTGGCTGGGTGGCGCAGTTGGTTTGTCGTCGGCCTTCTGAGCCCAAGTCTGCGAGTTCAATCCCGGCCCAGACACCTGATTTTCGGGATGCAGAAAATCCTCAGCGTCCATGTCGTATGATTATGCGGCATGTAAAAGATCCCTGGAGTGCCTTATTGGCTCTTGGCATTTCCGGCAAAATTAAATTCCTACTGCACTTTAGCATCCAAGTTGAGTCTCGGTGCTGCCATCTAGTGTGGCAGAAACTAGACGTCCAGATTAACATGACCAACGGTATCTCACCCATTGTGGTGGTCCTGAAAGAGTGGATACCACCTCTGGAGATCGCACCTAGATCTGCTCATCGGCAAGACCGATTGTGCAGCTCATTGGAAATAAAAAAAAATAAAAAAAATTGAAAAAGATTACTGAGAAGAGAGAAAAATTAAAATATTTTTAAAAATATTGAAAAAAACTATTCAATTGCCGGAAAACGAAATAATTAAAATATCTAATCTCGTCTTCCAGTCACACAATTATATCCACTTAAAGGAACCCTTTCTCAAGATGTATTAATTTAGTCAGAACAAAATATATCAATACAATAGTGTGAGGAACACCCAGAAGAAATTGAAACGTAAATAGAGCATATTAAGTCAAAAATATGCGAAATAAAACGAAAAATAAAAAATAAAATGTAAGAAAAATATAGAATAAAATATGAAACTTATTCTATGAAGTGAGTACCGAATTCAAATGAACTTACACGCACCGGGTTCGTTCAAAAATTATTTAAAATATTTTCGTAATACGTTTGCCATATTACAAAATATGAAAATAAAAGCGTAATTCGAGGGTTCCTTTATGACGTGTTCTAACTGCAGAACTTAAGCTCGTTAGATTTGTTAGTTGCCTTGAAATTGCCCAAAATATGGATGTGAACAAGGCAGTAATATTATTAATAACATAATTTAAAGTTTATAATAAATAAGGTTGATAATTAATTAAGCAATTTTAATAATTTTACAAAATTAGCATTTATTTAAAAGCAAGGAAGTTTATTAAATATAGCATTTATTTTTAACGAAGAAGTTTGTTTTTAGTAAATTTATTATTAATAATAACATATAATTAACTCAATGATTTTATATAGAACATAATTACATTAGTTTATAATCCATTATATAATCCATTGACTTTTATAAAATTTTGAAAAAGTTTGTCTATTATTTTTTTGGATAAATAAACATTACTACAAATTCATACATACGTGCATGTATGTATGTGTTTGAAAGAGAGAGAGAGAGAGAGAGAGATATCATAAAATAAGGCTGCCCATGCAGCAGAGATAAGTATTAATCACGTAAAAATAACGTTAAAATGCCACAAGGTTTAGAGCAAAAAAACGTATTCTCAAAACATTTTATTTCCGTTTCAAGTGGTAGCCTCGAATTAGTTAAAAAAACGTCAATATTTGGGTTGTTTTTAACGTAAAAATGACCATTTTTGCCCTTATTTTGAATAAGGTGTATTTCGTAACCAATTTTTCACGTTATTTTAACCAAGCAGGTTTCTTTTTTAGCGCATTTTTTACGCTATTTTAACCATACTATTTACGTTTATTTTCAGTTACATAAATATCGTTCTTTTACCATGAATATTTACGTGTTTTTAACGCTTATTTTTACTATGGGTAATACTCTTAACGTGAATTTTACGTTATTTTAACCAAACTATTTACGTTTATTTTCGGTTATATCAATTCGTTTTTTTCACCATGAATATTTACGTGTTTTTAACGCTTATTTTTATTAAAATAACGTAAATTTTATGTTATTTTAACCAAAATACAAACGTATTTCATCCATACAATTTACGTATTATTATCGATATTTTTAACGCTTATTTTGAGTTTGGTGAATTAATAAATTTTTCGCTTAAATTTAACTAAATTAATTTCCATTTGACGTAATTTTAACCGAATTGTTAACAATAACATATTTTAAGTTTTTTTTTCAACTAAGAAGGAAAGAAACAATTCCGTATTTACATTCCGAGTCACAATGCCTTGAGATAAAAACTAGGTGCTTTTATTTTTATGAAATATTTGGAACGATAAGTCATTTCTCGTTTAGTCGGATCATGCGATTAACGTTGAACTGTTTATTTTAATGTCTATAGTTTATGGCATACAATTGTATTTGAAGCATTAACCTAAGGCCAAAAAGTCTACGATCACTCTCGCTTCGGAAATTGAGTGCCGTCTCAAATACCGAAATGGAATTTGAGTCGAGTGACGAATGAATAATATTTAACTTCTAAGCATTATAGCCTTTACGTATTTCAACAAAAATGTGGGAATTGACTACAAAGCCTCCAGCCTTATTATTCGATATTCTGTTCTAGACATTATTATATGCTTCACCAATCAAAAAAAAAATCACAATTTTTAATGAAATCGTATGTTTTATGTTAAACTTTCTCCCTAAGTAAATTTTGGAACGTCATGTTCCGCATTCAAAAACATGCAGGAAAATTGTTTTAAATGTTAATAAATTATTATCGATTGGTTTTCCTTTGCAATGCCTTGAATTTATTATTATATTTAACATTGATAACTAACTCATTAGTATTAAATTTCATCGAACTTATAGCGAAATTGAAACAGAATATGTAATGTAACAAATTTTAAATTAATTAATAATTCTGATGATTAATCCTATGATCTTATTTCTCTTTTAAAATGACGCAAATGTGTCGTTAAAAATAAATGAAAGGTAATTTTCTCCGATGACGCAGAGCATATTATTCTTGATTGTAAGCTCATTTCCTCGGTGTCACTTTGCCTTTCGGAGCCTTTCAAACGAAAAAATATGACATGTTAACATATTAAAATACTACAGCAAAATACTAATCAACATCTTTGAAGCATTTATTGATTTAATGTGATGCGACGACTATCAGTTTAAGAACATTTTTAATGAGAATAAAATGCTGAAACGTTTCATTACAGCGAAGAAAAGTTTTCCACTTTTCGGCATTTGAGTAAATAAATAATTCTTTTTCGTAAGGTATTTCGAAGCCTTAATAACTGCCATAAATCCTTTCAAATGAAGTGATCAATTATAATCCCTCAAAGTTTGATCATGACGAAATTTAAATACAATAATATCGGAAAGTAAATAAACGAAAGAAATAAGTTTAATAGGGTACGGGTATTTTCATATTTCATTGCGTCTACATAATGCCTCAAACCTATCAGTCTACGTAATACCGCAAACTCTGGAAGGCCCTTAATAGTATACATAATATCTAGATAATACACATTAATTAATGGTAAATCATTAAAATGCAGAATGGTGTGTTTTCCACCATTATACCTATATTCAGTTGCAAATTAAGAAAAGACCACTGTGGTATAGAATTTAAATAGTCATCCACAACTGCATATAGTTCCGTCTTATTTCGTTATCCAATTATACAAATATGCTTTCAAAACAATATAAAAGCTTTTAAAGGTTAAGCACGCCAGTCGGAAATTTAATTAGTGCTATTGTTTAAGGTATAATGTTTAAAATGTTTAAAAAAAGATTATAGTTTCGTAGTCTCACTGGCAACCTAGACTTGGTGACCATATATGGCAATACTTTTACTTTCGTTACTTGTACCGCCGGTACAAGTAAAAAGTACGTACTTTTACTTGTACTTCGTTACTTTTTAAATTCAGTACTTTTACTTGTACTTTCGTTACTTTTTTAGGGAAAAAGTACAAGTATTTGTATCGGAAATGTCGAATGAAATCGTTACTTTTTTCTAAAACTCGGTAAGCTTTCTTAAAAAAAAAAAATTAAATTAAAAAAAGTTTGCTGCTGGTCTGGTATTTTGCATCAAATTTAATTGGTTTGAAGAAAAAGCTAGGGAGGAGGCTACAAAAAAATTGGAAAGAATTGTCCAAGCTGAACACCCTGCTATAACTAATAACGTAACAGAAAAAAAAACAAGCATTTTAAATTTTCTAAAGCTGAAAACATCATACCAATCACCAGCGGCAGAAGAATTTGTGGCATGCATGAGCTCAAATGTCGAAACGGAAAGCATATCAATTTTGAATCGATATCCAATCTTAAAAAAATTATATGTGAAATATAATACTACAGTACCTTCTAGTGCTCCCGTGGAGCGCTTATTCAGCGTGGGTAAGCACGTTCTGAGAAATTTTCGCAGTAGACTCAGTGACACCACTTTCGAAATCCAATTATTTTGCAAAATGAATAAAAATATTAATTAGCCTGTTATTTTCATTCATTTTCGAGTTTTACGCATTTATTTAATACATTTTAAATGAAAAACGTTGGATTTTTTTATTACGTTTTTCAATTTTCTTTTTGAACTCACTGATAATACATTTTTGTCTTAATTCATTTTTACCTAGTACATTTTTTACTAAAATTATGCTTATGCCCGACCTTGTCAAACAACGTCCAGTCAAATCTCTAAGAACTTTTAAACTATTTGTGCTATTGAAAACTATTATAATTGCTATTTTAACTCTTGAAAACTCGAAGGTATTAATTTAGCCGCTGATACTAAAATTCGCTTACAAATTTTAATTATTCCATTAGGCAGAAATGCTCGGAAAATGATTTCCTCGCAATCATTCGTCTCCTCCAAATTTAAAAATAAATTAGTGTCCATAACTTTCAAAATTAAAAATAATTAAATAAATAAGCTTACACAGCTGCATATTGCAAAAACTTTAAAGAACATAAGATTATTATTAAATAAAATTTTAGGTTACTTTGAATTTTCGATTTCCTAGAAATGTACTTTTAAATCGTTACTTTTTTTGTTTAGTACTTGTACTTTTACTTGTACTTTTTACTCGTTACTTTTTAAAATAAGAACTTTTTACTTTTTACTCGTTACTTTATTTAAAAATACTTGTACTTTTACTCGTTACTTTTTAAAAGTAACGTTGCCATATATGTTGGTGACATATTTCGATAAAAAAGGAGAGCATTCAGTCTTGAAAAAGAAACAACTGTATGACGTTTGCAAGAGCTTTGAATTTGATTGGGCCACAAAAATGGAGCGTCTTATGCTGACATGCTCTTAACAAATCAAATGCGAGATAAAGAAATTTTACTCTTGTTTAAGAGGAAAATCGTCTGCAAGAACAATATTTATTATTCTTTCATCAGTTTCTTGGAATGCGAACAAAAACACATTTATTTTTTACTATTTTTAGATATTATTTTTATTAATTCTTATTACTTGTTAATTGATTATTGTTGTTAGTAAGAAAACCAAAAAAGATGACTGTGAAACGTCGTTTCAAGAGTTGGCAATGTTGATATACGTTAGCGCTTTTAGTTCGGCATCTACTTACCGAGCGCATCGAGCCAATGCAAACAGGCTTTTTCCACAAGGATAATTTTTTTTTCTTCTTAGTTTGCAACAGAGTAGAGGTAATGTGTGCAATAAAGGCTTTGCTTCGTTAGAGTTCAAAAATATGTTTTTATCATTCTATAAATTAAATTATTGATTATTTGATTGTGTTTAAGGACTTGATTATTTAGATTTTGAAAGTTATTGATCGTGAAACTGTTTCAATAGACACTAACTGCTAGTAGGTAATTTTGAACTTAATAAGATATGATAGAAAAAAAATTTCTTGAAATTTAGAAATTGCATTTTAATCATATTTATTTTTTTAATTCTAGCACTATTCTCAAGTCTTTAGAAAAGTTTATTTTTCTATTTCTGAACTTTAATTCATCACAAAAAATAAAATTCATGCTCAAGTGTAAAATCGGGGGACCGTTGTTTTGGCGATAATTTCAGTTTAGTTCAGCTTAAATCCCATTCCTGGTTATTTTGATATATTTTGCTGTCTTTGAATTCAGTGATATCACTTTCTTGCAAATCATCAAAAAATTAGAGGGGCCCATGATTGTAAACATGGGTAAAACCGAGATGCTTGTAAATCAAGATATACAGAATTTCAAACTGTGCAATACTGTGATTCATAATAAATCTGAAAGCTAATTGGTAGTTATACATTGGTCAATAGTAATTAACTGAAAAAAAATAAAGTATGAGCTCCGGGAATAACAATTCGAGCACGAAGGTGTATCTGTGTTAGAATAATTAAAAAGGCCGACTCTTTTAAAACAATCAACGTCATTTCAACGTGCCAGGCTATTTGAAAAGATCTCCAGTGATTTCTAAGCAGCCTAATAATTTTATTATTACAATACCCCAGTTATTAATGGAGTCATTAATGGAGTTATTACAATAACCCAATTTACTTTCAAGCTTATTAGAGAGTTCATAATCAATTTTTCAATTACCCCTAATTTATTTCCATTCGTTTACAATAAGCCTGCAAAGATTAGACACACCCAAACAATTTCAGGCTAATTGAGAAATTTTTGGCATATTCTCCATCAAACTTAAATACAATTGCGCTGATTGTAATAAACCTAAAAAATGCCAGGCTCAATAGAAAATATTGGAGATTTCCCAATAGAGTTCGAAACTAGTAATTACGAATAAGTAGCCACTGCGTCATAAAACGTGGTAGCCACTTTTGTTAACTACTTTTATAAATGTGTGCCCACAGCATCATTTGTTTATTCAATATATCCTTTGACAAAATATCTTTATTTGTTTAAAATCATTTTTTTATGTAAATCATTCGATATTATACTAATGATTTTTTAAAAATAAATTAAATTCAGCATGCTGATAATTATTTTATATTTCTTTGAAAAACTTAAAAACATTTAGATAATACAAGCAGAGATCAATTAAAAATATTTCTGTACTAAAAGTAAATAATCTTATACATACTTGTAAAATATATCAGAAATTTCATCTAAAGAGGAAAAATAGGTAATGCTTGAATAATAATAATATAATTATTTGTGAAGAAAAATAATAATTTATTAATAGATAATGAACAATTTTCTCTAATATAACTTGGTCGACAAAAATGTAATCAAAGTAACTGGTAAAAAAAAATAGAAACTAATGTACTGAAGATTTATGGTGATTATTTAAGGAATAAAATTTCAACAAACTAGGAGGCTTCGCCCCCTGCTCGCTCGTGCTCGCCAACCCCCGGAACTGCTTTCGCAGTTCATTTCGGATCGCTTCGCAATCCGATGCTCGCTCATTGAATGCGTTCCAAACGTCTAGCTTTTGTATACTTTTTTGAACACTGAAGTTCCGAAAACTTTTCACTGTAGAAAATTCTAAACCTGTGCATTTCAATATTAATTTGAAATTGCAAACAGTTCACATATTTTTCTTAATCACACTATTCTGAATTTCAGTTGTTGCAAAAAGTAACTGTTGCAAGTTTTGTTTTAAAGTCTTTCCCACCAGAGGGCTAAAACCATGTGTTGTAGAACAATATGAAATAGTACTGAAAGCGGAATGTAAAGCATCGGCTTCGATGAAGATTATTTTGTGAGAATTTGTTTGATAATTCGGTGAGAATTCACCCGATTAGACATATGATGCTCACTCTTGCGCGCCGAAGCCTATCAATTAAAACGTATTAGCGTTTTATATAATATAGATTAGCCATATGATGCTCACTACGTGCTCTTGCGCGCCGAAGCCCATCAATTAAAAATGAAAACTGTTGCCAAAGCGAGAAAAGAAATATCATCGGTTTTATTGATACATACGTATTAGCGTTTTATATAATATAGATAATTTCACTTCATTAAAGTTGTAAAGAGTTAGATTGTAAAGAGTTGCAAATTCTTTAATAATAATTGGTGATCAAGAGAGAAGGAACAGTATATCTCCATGAAATCTAAATCTGAGAGAGGAGAAAGCTGAGTTTGAGAAGAATTTAAAGGCGGTCAGGAGCTGTTTTTCTTCAGAATCGCCTATTTAACAACTCTTCACTATTAACGCAATCTTCACTGTTTAACAACTCTTGGGGAGAACAGATTTTTGATGATTTGTCAAAATTGTGTAATCCCCAAAGGAATACACTTGGTTCTCTCCTTTCCCCTTTTGATCATCAATTATGTTATGCAAATTAACTAAGAAAAACACCAATTTTTCTAAGGTTTTCCCAGTGTCAGAAATTTCTAAAAAATTTCAAAAAATATTTTTTTTGAATAATATAATTCGACTTGCGAATTTTTTTTTTTAAAATGAAGGAAATAATTTTAAAAAAACATATTATTGTCACAAAAGTTGAGCAAAAATCCATCACAAAAACTGCTGATCGACAATATCACTTTGATTTAAGTTGAAATTGCCGCTAATCGAGAGTGTTCAAAAAGTGATTACTGAAATGCGGGTTTTGTAATATTTCTTTTTACTCCGTAATTTAATTTATATATCGACATTTTAAAAACTATGATGAAATCCGTATTAATAAGTACCGAAAGAATGATTGACAAGACCATGGAAGATTATGGTTGAATCATCTCGAATAGTGGAAGTCAAAAAATGATTACTCAAATACACAACTAAAATTTGTGTGTCGTAAAAAATTGCAAAAATTGTCGTAAAAAATTGCATTATAAAAATGATATGATGAACTGTGGCAATAATTCAAACAACAATCAAATTAAATGTTGAAACAACAATCAAAATGATCCCATAATTTTCAAGATGAGACCGAATAAGTATGTCAAGATGCTATAAATAATAATAATAATAGCATATTAAAATACTGCCATGTACCGTAATAACAATACATTAAAAACCGGTATTTTGAAATCCTTTTAAAAGTCTGTTGTAGTTGCTCTAGACAAAGTAATCGAGAAAACCTTTTGAATTTGACTTAGGGAAATCGTTAGGGATATACTCCAAATATTGATTACTAAAATGTGCAATCTGAAATGTGCGTGTTGAAATAAAACGAATAAAAATTATGGGAACTTTAAAAAAACATTAAGGAAATTCCTAATTTTAACTAAGGACAATCTATTGGAAACACTAAACTCAGATAAATTTTCGAAGGAATCGTTTGACGTCTAATTCATCAAAAAGTGTTTATATTCAGGTATCGTATTAGCGAATGAGCAAGCGGATGTAAAAAAACTGTAATAAACCGTAGTAAGATTTTTCTTGAACCCGTGAGAGACAACACTTTGTAAATTGACAATGGAATCATTAAGTTTTTGGTACGTTTTCGTGTTTGATGTGGTAACTTAACATATCGTCTGCATTAATTAATTAGCATATGTGAGGTCATATTCTCGAACTATTAATATTGAGTTCGGAAAAGTGAAAATCCGATCATTAGATCAATAATTATATTAGGTGATCCTTTTTTTATTCTTTTTTTTGTGCGCACTGCACTTAAATGGCACATAGCTGCGAAAAAAAGGGAGTATTTTTCTTTGAAATGTGTTTTTCAACAC
Source organism: Parasteatoda tepidariorum (assembly GCF_982258835.1). Lineage (NCBI taxonomy): Eukaryota > Metazoa > Arthropoda > Arachnida > Araneae > Theridiidae > Parasteatoda > Parasteatoda tepidariorum. The sequence continues at coordinate 38,366,479 of NC_141755.1, forward strand.
GCTCATCGGAAATTTGTAGTTATGTTAAGAAAAGCATTGAAAAACATACTAAACATTTAATTTAAAAGTTTCCATCCCTTTCAACTATATTATTTTGAATAAGAATATATTTCAAATCTACTAGTAATCAAACTCTAGATTTATTTTTCTAAACGAAAAAATTTACTACTTTCAAAGAACCATTTGCAAATTTAGGTGATTCGTTTTACCTTTTAAGATGCATTATGAATAAAATAATTTTATTTATCTCTGCACTTTACATTCCTTTTGATTCGATCTTTATATTATTTACATGTGACTCCTGAAAGTGCTTGTTAAACTTTATCTCTGACATTCTTCTTTAAGCAACATATTCTATTAGTTATAGTGCCTTACCACTCAAAGTCATGAAATATTAAAAAAACTTTAAAGAGTTTATTCATTTGATATTCTTTCAAAACACTTATTCTGAAAGGTTCTTTATTTTTTTACCTCCTGTTTTGTAATTCATATGAATTACCTAAAAGAACCTATTTGCTGTACATTTATACGATTATTTGTCTGAAATTTGATAGAGATTAAATCAATATTAGCATAACGAAACTTACATTTTCGATGAAACTACTTACTATTGAAGAGTATAAATAAAGTGAAAGTTTATTTTTCAATTTTATTAAAATGATTATAAAATTTCATTAGCAACTTTTTGACGTGTATAATACAAATGATGAAAAAAAGTATAATTTGAATTCTTATGAATCGTCTAATTTTGTTTTTTATTTTAAATATATTAATTACTGTTAGTTAAAGTTTTTAATACTGTTAATGTTTTGTTAACAAACTTTCTGGTTCAGCAACATTTTCATTTGGTTATTTATTTTTAAGACTACACCAAAAATAGTTCTGTAAAGATAAGGGCATTGTATTATGCTTATAAAGGAAGCATTTGCAAAATATGAAAGAAATAAGCGTCATACATATTCAATCATAAATCAAATTTTAAAAAAATATGAATGTTTTGTTTAAATGATATGTTTTCTAAAGAAATAAATATCATACTATTAAAATTTAATTGATTTTAACTGAATATTCCATTGAGGTTTGAGGTTTTGAATATTAGAATATTTAGGGCAATAGAGCAACTTGTGCCTGAAATATAGCGACAGTTATTTTGAAAAGAATTGAAAACGTTAGATTGTGTACAATGTAGCTGAATACCTAATATTTTGCTCAATTTAAAGCATAGGTTGATAAATTTAATTTTCTACCCATCAATTAATTCCAAGAGTTAACACTAACAAAATAATAGGAAATTTTTTTCTTAATTCCTCACAAATCACGGAGCTCACGGAGAGCACCAGGCTAGATTTCTTGGCAAGGAAGCACTCTGTGACTCCTGCAATACTTTTGAAAATCTGAAACATATTTTAATAAATTGCGGTAAATTTCAAGACCATCGACAAAAAAATATTTTCCTTAACATTTAAATTACACCCGACTTAAATAATTTTGGAAGCAGAAGAAAGTCAAACAGGAAATCATTAAAATAATGGAACGCCTTTTCCTTACAAGGGAACTAGACTAGACGGCGTCAACAAATGTGTGCTATACAATTAACAAGCTCTTCATGAAATTCATTAATTGTATCTCACTGTTAACAATTTCCTGTATGCTAAGAGTATTATTATTTTTTTAATATATTTTTTTATTTATTTACTTATTTATTTATTTTTATCTTATAACCTCCGCAAATACTGTATTTGTGTTCTTTAGAAATGATTTTCGAATTTTCGATTAATTCATTGTTCAAAATTTTGTCACATTTTCTAACTATTCATGTTTTGAGTTTCCCCTTGTTTGTGGATTTTTCTTTACGGCTGCCTCGCCGTAACTCTTCTTTCTGAAATTGTATCTGTTTTCATGGGTTTTGGACAAATTCTGGTACTTTTCATCAACGCAATATGTTTGTTACCTTTTTTCAAAGTTTTTATTTTGATGCCTCACCTATTATGTTTGAACTCTCAAACTCCTAAATTCTATTTTCTGAGCAACTACTATTGTTAATTTTAAGATTTCACTAAATTCTTTGAGGCCTTCTGGTTGGGGGCAGGGAAGCTTTGGATTTTGGTGAGGTCGCTGATCTGCGCGCGGTACCCAACCTACATCAGCCAGGGTTTTCCCTGAAGTTGCTTCTGCCTCCCTTGCCCATTTTCCCGACCTGTTGCCATGGATCGCCACCAAACCTACCTTTTTGAATCCTTTTTTTCTTTTGCTGAGAGCGGACTGTGCGCGCACTTAGAGTTTACATTATTCTCCGGATGACTCCTGACGGGGGCGGGACGGGGTTAAGCTTTCATAGGTCGATAAAGAGTATAAATTAAACATATAAATCATAAGATTTATTATTTAAAATATTTTTTAAAAAAAACAATTCATGCATATATAATTTTACAGGCATCTCCAAAACGCTAATATGACTGAATATACACTTCTGTTTCAAACAATTATTAAAATTTTTAGATTTAGTAGCTTTAAATACAACTTCAAAATGAAATAAATTTTGCTAATATGTAACACACACACACACATATATATATATATATATATATATATATATATATATATATATATATATATATATATATATATATATATATATATATATATATATATATATATATATATATATATATATATATATATATATATATATATATATATATATATATAATATATATATATATATAATATATATAATAAATATATATAATATATATATATATATATATATATATATTTAATAAATATGACAGAATTCTTCCCTTAGTGCAAACCTCGTTTTCTTAATATCAATAACAGCCTTTCGTCGAGGAAACGCAAAACTTTTCCAGTCTTTTGCGTGACCACATTCTTCACTTTTCTCTCTTCGTTCATAGAATTCATGGTTTCCTGGTCTTTATTCACTGCAAGGAAAGATAAAATGTTAAAGTAAAGAGACTGGCTGAAAAGGAATGAATAAAAGGCCACAAAAGACTATCCTGTGGCTTGCTCTGGAAAAATGGAGTTCTTTTCAGTTTGTACTAAAGGTAAGTAAAGATAATCCATTACTAAGAATTTCCCAACATTCTCTGCAAAAAAGTTCCCTGAGCATCAAGACATTTATATAAATCTTCAGTAATATACTGTAAATAGTTGTATAATAATTTCAAAGCACTTACATTTGATCCATTTATTAGCTATACAACAAGTTTAATCGAATCAATATTCTAGGCATTGATTAAATAAAGCTTTATAACGTAAGCCTTTTTCTTAGCTATTAATATTTTTATTAACATTTTTCAAACTTAATTTTTTTAAAATTAAATATCCTTTGAAATAACAGATTCAAATGGAAACACGAAGTACAGTGTTGTTAATTACAATCTTTTGAAGAAAAAAATTGATAATTAATTAAATCTGTTGAGAATCAGAATCTTTATCACAGTTGCATATGATTTTCGATATACTCAGAAATTCCCAAATTTTGACTAAAACGTCAACAAAAAAAATTCGGGAGTGGTGTATAGTGCGCAAATAAAAACGGGCCATTCTGAATAACTTTTGATCTAATAATCGACTCTTCACTTAGGACTCAATCATAATAGCTCGAGGAGGTGACCTCAAATATACTAATTAATTAGTACAGACGATGTTTCAAGCTGCAAAATCAGATACAAAAACGTACTTTCTCTAAATAAACATACCTTTTTTTATGGATATGGATTTCTGAGCCGCAAAATATGGGGGGTAACAGTAATCTGGGAAATATGATCCCAATAGTTTGGACAGGAGAGCGATCCAAAGTTTGGACCCCTTAATGTTAAATTTACTTTTATTTTATTTCGTCATATATTGAGAACATTTTAAGCGAATTGAAAAATTTTTGCGTCACCTTTCGCATTTTGCTTTGTCAGACTAAAATTTTTTTCTGAATGTAATTTCATGAAAAAAAATAAGTTTTAATAAATATTTATTATATTTTTTCTTTTCTCTTATATTAGTTACAAAAAGTTTGAATTTTTAGATATACAACTTTTACATATTTTTAAGAATATCATTTTGCTTGTAAAAATATTAAGTTCGAGTGAAATCTGTCAAATAGGTCCTGAGAAATCAAATTTTGTAAGCACCCTATTTACCAGATTGCGGCTACCCCTTAGAATTTGAGGGTCAGAAATCTAAATCCTTCGAAAAAAAGATATTTTTCTTCAAATAAAACACGTTTTGGGTAAAATATTGTTTGCAATAATTAATTGTTTTATTTGAGATTACAGCTTCGAATCATAAATAATGAGTCCTAGAGCGTGAGGACCTGAACATTAGGTCAAAAGTTATCAAGTCTGGTCAGTTTTTTATTTTGCGACCTGTACACCCTAGAATATTAAAATTTAGGTAATTTCCTCATTTTAAAAATCCCTTATCATAACAATTGACTTTTTAAGAAAACAATGGAAACTTTGAAATAGTTTAAAAATTGATAGTTTTATTCAGGATTATAGCGCAAGATTACTGCTTTTAGTATATTAAATGCTTAACAATGTTTTAAGATTTTATACAGAGTAGGTTCCAGATTTTATAGCCCTTGCGTTTCAGTTAATTGTCGTGAGTTAATCTTTTAAATTTATAGCACACTGTAAATTTTGGCTTTGAGGTAATTAGAATTTTAGTTGGAATCTAAATCTAAATATTCTAAGTTCATTAAAATGTGTTTACAAAAGTGAAAATAACAAACAATTCAAAATTGTAAATGTAATATTATTTTAAACATAGAAGCGTAGCACATAGAAATAATAATAAATATCAAACTGTCAACCAGTAAAAAAAAATTATTATATTATATGGATAACTATTAGGATGCTATTATTTATGGATTAATGAATATTTTCTGCATTTTTCAATGCACCTTTTTGTGTGTTTCTTTTAATTATATATGCAAACAAATTGAAAAATTAATTGAAAGTGATAGATTATTATATTTTTTTATAGATTTTATATTTTTATTTGTTATATTATATTATTATATTGTATTATTTTCATTATATTATATGACTAGCAAAGAAAATTTTGTTTAGAATACTGTTTACTGTAAGTATCTATGGTTACGATAAAAAATGAAAAATTTACAATTATTAATAATTAATTAATTTAATAAGGTTTTGTTTAAAATTTCAGTTTTAAATTTTTTAAATTGTTTACATTTTTTATCACTTTTTGCACAAAATTTGAAATAATTAATGTGAATTAAAAGTTTTATTGAAATATGACTTAAAATATGTAACAATAGACCTAAAAAGAATAAATTTAAATCTTTTCAAATTATAACATAACGTTTTCTTCTTATGATTTCTTCACTGGAATAACATTTTATCTACTTTTAGCTTATATATATATATTTTCTGAATCATACACGTTTATAACTTTAACATCCTCGTTAAATATCTAAACACAAGCCACCTTTGACAACCAGCTTGGTAACCTCTAAAAATTATCTTGTACAAAGCATAACTTTCAATGGTAACCAAGCCGAATACACAACAAGACTTTATTTAAATTCCCTCAAAAATCTTAACACCTTAATATTTTTTAAACACTATCTTAACCAAATTTTTCAACGTCTAGCTGTCGACCACTGCTTTTCCTGATAGGAAGTACTTAGATTTCAATTTTAAATATTTTCTAGACCTGTGCATATTGTCTAAGCTCTTTATGCATTGAACTTTAGCAATAATTTGAAATGTGTCTAGTAGCCATTAAATACCCCAAACCACAATACGCATGAGTTCGGGATATTTCATCCCTTAATTTTTTTCTACTCCCTAAACCTGAAAAATTGCTAGTTTTCATAATTTATTACTGTCTTATTATATTAAACATAACATTCGTACTTACTTTGCTCAGGCTTTAAAATATTCCCGAGGGAGCTAAATTGTAGGGCAATTTCAGTCCCAGACCCTTTTAGTAGAAAATTTTATTAAGCATAATTTAATAAGGCAACCATGTGAGAATTTACCACCTGGAGATAAAAGTGGCCTAACTTTAATTAAGATCAATGGTCGAGATAATTGGATAATTAACAAATTGTAAGCAGCTGCGAAAATATCAATTAAAAATAACAATATAGTGTTATTTTCTTCAAAATTAATTAAACTTCCTTTTAAGTTCAAAAATTGCTCTTCATTATTTTTATTAGAAACTAATCTCATTTTATCAGTGATTTAAAGTTAATATGAATAATATTAGTATTAATATTATATTTAAACGACTTTTTCACAATTTATGTGTGTCTGCGATTTCAATCGTCTTAACATTAAAATAAATGTATTAAAAAAGGGAAAAAGTATTATGAAAATATAATTATAATAATGAAAATATAATTATAATAATGAAAATATAATTATAATTAATAATTATTATTATAAGTAATAACTATTGTTATAAGTAATAATGAAAATAGTGTTACTAAATCAGGTTTAGGTTTTTACTCGTTAATTCAGCCAAAACTCATTTTGTGATCAAATATTCTTAATAGACAACGTTTGCAACAATAAAATGCAGTATGAAGTGATTCGATTAAGCACACTGGTTAATAATTTATCGAAACAAAAGCATTTTCTGTTAAGTAATTTTACAAATTATAGTAAAAAATTCTTAGAATAAATTGTTTAGGTTTTCTGAAAAAAATTCCTAAACAACTCCTTTTTTCCAATTTCAGATGCTAAAAAAAATAAGAAAAGAACTCCTTTTTAAATTAAGATAATTTGTTTAAAATTTTTAGAGACATTTACTGGAATTGAGGCGAGCATTTTTATTCCAATTTCAGAAACTGATAAAAATTGTATGTTTACAAATTATATGTTCATGATCAACATATACAGTTTATGCTTTTGATGAAATTTCTTCTAATATCATTAGAAACTGACAAAAGTTATTAATTTTAGTTAAAACCGAACATAGAAATTTTGGAATAAATTTCAAAATTTTATTTATTATAAATTGTTTTCTGAAGTGGGGTAAAGTGGGTACATGGTTAGGCTTAGCTAAGTGTTATGTGATAGGGATATTTGTTTACTTCTGTATTAGCTTCAGTAAGAATCTAATGCTCAGTATTTTATAATGGAATAGTTAAAATTTGTTTATTTTTAAGTTTACAGCCTAATTTCAACCCTGAAAACAAAATTTATTTCAAATTTTACTTTTTTAAGAGGAAAACAATGAGGAGATTGACATTAGTATAGACATTATACAATTAAAATTACCAAAATAGCATAATAGTACAGCTTAGCATATTTAACTTCGAATATAGATGAGTTTTCACTCAAATTTCAGCCTCCATGGGAAAAAAACACGGGGAAGAACAATTTCCTTAAAATTAACAGATTAAATAAAAATACTTCTCTGCTATAAATAGCAAAAGTTCTTTAATTTGCCACGATAGAAATTAATTTCAACACTTTAATTTATATTTCAAGTAAACCATAAACTATTAATTTTCTTTTGTTTTTGATGAAATTTTATAGAGTTAAGCAAATAAAATTGCTACCGAAGTGAAACCTATGTTTAATAGCCATGAACATTAACTATTTAATTTAATAATACAAAGAAAAAAATATTTATTTTTTACCATTAATTTTTTAAATACAATTATGGTAGACTTATTAAAGAGCATTTTTATTTGTAAAACAATATTTACATAATTTTTTTAGTGTAATTTAAACTTTTTTATGAACTATACGCACTTTACCCCACTCTGGGATAAAGTGGTCATACCAAAACATGTTCTTTTGAATGCATTAATGTAAGAAAACGAAGAAACAAAATCGATAAATTACGCTTCACACTTAATCAATGCGAATCCAATATTTATAAAATGCATCAAAATTTTCAATAAAAACAATGTAATGATTTGGGTTTAGATCCTTCTTTAAATAAAGCTTGATTTCATGCCCATTTTATCCCACCTGACCCTGTAAAATGAAGCAATATAAGTGCATTAATTACTTACGATAAGGAAAGTTTAACATTTCATTAAACCTTCTTTCGTTTCCCATTTGTACATTTCAAACTTTTTGTCTGAAGTGATTGTCTTTAAATACCAGTTGTGCATTTAGTTAGGCACTTTGTTCAGTTTCGCATTAGAGTTTTTGCATTTTATTAGTTCCCACATTTTTTTTTCGCTTCCCGATATTTTCAATCACTTAAGACTTCTCATCTGTGGTGTTAGATTTTAAAGGGCAAGAGTATAACAATTCTTTATCAGTTTACTTGCTACATCAGTAACTACGTATATAAAAAAACAATTAATTCAATCAATTAATCTCCTATTCTTCTTGAGGAAATAGAATTTAGCTTTTTATGGTTTGTATAAAATACAATTCAAATATTTAATTGCAAGAATATTTTACATGTAGTAAATATATATACCCTAAACACTGGTGAAAGACAATAGAAGCACTAAGCTATAATAAAACATAATTACGAAAATAATATATTATTTTAAATAACAAGAGCCTATGAAGTTAGAATTGAAGTGTATTTTATTCAGAATTTTTTTTAATTGAATGATTGAATGATCGAGCCTTTAAGTACGAACTCTTTTCTTAGGAATCTTTATCCAAGTATATAAAACATTTTATAATAACCGTTCCTAATGAATATTTTGAAAATCCTTATCAAATTTAAGTAAAGAAGTGTATACAATAGGTTACATAAACCTATAAAAAGCAAGGAAAAGTAAAAATCATAGATCATTATATAAGCAAACTAAAAATCTAGCCGGCCGGGATAAACTGGTTGGCAAGGCATTGGACTCACGTTGTTCGTGAGAATGGGAGTTCGAATCTAACCGGCCGGGATAAACTGGTTGGCAAGGCATTGGACTCACGTTGTTCGTGAGAATGGGAGTTCGAATCTAGCCGGCCGGGATAAACTGGTTGGCAAGGCATTGGACTCACGTTGTTCGTGAGAATGGGAGTTCGAATCTAGCCGGCCGAAAACTCCCCGTTTAGTAAACGGTGATTAATGAAGGCTTCATCTGTCGGGTCACAAACTCCTCCATATTCCCATAACAAATTATACCTCTGGAGGTACTGAGTAGGAGATTGATCTTTCTCTGGTTCAGGTCAAAATTGCTATCCGTGGACGAATGAATGAATGTATGAATGGGTCCGCCTTATAAACGGGTATGACGTATGAATGTAATAGAAGTCGTATTCTCGGCTCCATTTAAAAACAAGAACAATCGGACCCCTTACAGCAATGGCCTACGTCTACGACAATAATAATAACAACAAAAATCTAGCTTATAAAATATTTTAAAAAAACGCGCAATGAGTTTTTTTTTCACTTCAAAAAAACTGTAAGCTAGCAAATATTACTGGTAGTATTTCTTAAGTTTAAGGAAAAGAATGGTCTAAAATTCAATTTATAATAATTTTAAGCCAATGAGAGAAATTATTTTTCAAATGTCTCTCTCGAACGATCAAATTAAAAGTTTTGTTTGATTTTCAGGTTGGTTGATTGTTTTTTGGCACAAGAGCCATAAATACTGCTCCAGTCACAAGGCAAGCTTAATTTTGACCTTTTGCTTGCTATTCAAATATTTAAATAGAAAAAAAAGGTTTTACAGGGGAAAAAATGATTATTAGGTAGAATGCAGACATTTTTATAATAGGTAACACAACTACAAGAGCCAACTATAAAAAATCAAAATCATATTCTCTTATGTAAATCTAAATCTAGTATATCTCGGTGCTTCAGCATCTTCAGAAAAGTTTTAAATAGGTTATAAATTAAGTGCAAAAAACACATAAAAAAAATATGCACACCAAAAAACATTTTGTCATGTGTGTCATGAGGTAGAATTTACACTTGAGTTTAAACATTTCGAATTAATTTTGCTAAAACTTCAAGAACTTATATTCAGAAGAGAATCTGAAGTATCTCAAGGAAAACTTTTGAGAAAACTTTTAGCGACAGAATAGAATCTTCATTCATCAGTGACACATTCAATAACTTGCTCAATATCAGCTTCTTATTCATCTATTATTCAAAAGGGAAAAAAACTGAAAACTAAGAATTGTTCTGACTAAATTCATCAGGAATAAATTGTTGTTTATTTTGTAATTTTAGAAAAATTCTTTAAGAAGTGAAGAAATTTTAGTTTTAATTTAGCTAACTATTTACACTTTTTCTTAAAAATAGGTATAAAATAAAATAGACAAAATAGGTATATAAAAGTCTGGTCCATATTTAAAAGAAAACATATTTCAGAAATTTGATTCGTTAAAAAACTATAGTATGTTTCAGTGGCGTACGCAGAATTTTTTTAAGGGGGGTGTTCAGAATTTTCTGAAACTACTAAAAGAAATTCGAGTCTGTAATAAAGCACTATTATTTCCCTAATTTAGACAGCTAGACAATTTTGACTTTATATTTAGACAACATTGTTTAGCTAAATTTTGATTTGATTTTTTAAGTTTAAGAACATAATGTCATATGGGAGGGAAGTAACATTTTGAGTGCCACTTCATCACATTCATCAGATTTTGTTATGCTAGAAACGTTTTCTTGAACGGTAGTATCACATTTCTGTACAACAGAAAAACTTACATTGGTACCAGATGCTGTCACCTCACTAATTTTAGGTCGTTATTTTTTCTCAAAATAATTAAGAAATTTTAAATTCTTGCGCTTTGACGCCCTAAAGATCCAAGAACAGCAACTATATATATACATACATATATTGGCACAGAGATATCCGCTATGCTATGATCTCAAAATTTCGATCTGGAATGAATAACTTCGACGAGCACAGTATCTCCAATGGTACTGTTACTGATTTTTTCACTAGTCGAAATAGTGGCGACGACAGGTTCTGCGATTGAATGAACTTTTTGTTAAGACAAAACAAAACAGATTTAGCGACAAGCTCCGAAAGACAAGCGGCAGAGATAACTCTTACTCTGACTAACTAACTCCACTATACTCCGTTCACCCTTTTATATAATTTTTCACCACATCTCCAAAATTCTCGAATTGTCTCTAAGACGACAGAACGTCTAGGATTCCAGAATCATCGCGTTAAGACCTCGCGAATGACAGCTAGTCTCGAAAACTATACTGGCAGGACAGAAAGTAACCAGTCCGTTGGTTTCAAAAGTACAACCCTCTTATGTGTAGTAAATATTTTTACAGTATTCTGAGAAATACCGAAAGAAAAAAAAGTAGGCATGAAGTAAATAAAAATATATAGTCTTAAAAAATAATAGCTCGCATAATTTCTACTAAAATTTTTATTTTTGTCATTTTTTCTGAGCTCAAGGGGGGTGTTTAAACCCCTAAACCCCTCCCTTGCGTACGCCACTGGTATGTTTTATTTCTACTATGCATAGCTGTTAAACCGAGTGTACTTCGATGTTTAAAACTATTATTCTCTTAAGTCTGTTAACTATTAACAAGTATAAGTGTTATAAGTCAAAATTCAATCTACATAAAATTAAAACCACGATGAAGGGTATCAACTCCTCTCTCGTCAACATTAAAAATAAAATATTTTTGTATAGACATTGAAACTTTCTTTTCGTCTTTTGTCTTGAAATGGGCAATAATTTTCGTTTGTTTGCTACTATTTTAATTTTGATGTAACTTTTTGCTTAATTTCTAAAAAAATGTCCAAAAAATTTATCAAAAATATAGCAAGATTTTCCATTTTGGTAAAACTTTTGCCCTAAGTGTATTCAGAATAATGTAAAATATGTAAAAATGAAAGAAAATATATAATTTAAAGCTAAATATGAAATTATCTTAAGCCAAATATATACTCATAATATATCAATTTATTGCATCTTTACGTTGTAGATAACACGGTTTTCTTTGTCTGGCGATAACAAATCAGCAATCGTATTGATAATTTTTAAAGTATTGATGGAGCAATAACAAATGTATCATTTCAGGAAAATGCAATTCACGACTGGAAATTCGCATTAGATGCACATTGTTTCCATCAATGCAAAAAAAAAAAAAATTTTAAAACAAAACTTTGAGTAATCATAAACTACAATTACGAGTGGTCATTAAAATTGTAAGAAAATTATTCAAATCAATTATTATTTCGGAAAACCCTAATTAAGAATATAAAAAATCACAATTGCCGATAGTCATTCTGCATCGATTATATGTAAATGACGAAATACAGCGGGAATGAAAGTAAACAGGAGCTTGAGAATTCACAACTATAGTCAAACGTGATGTATCTCTGCCACGCAGACAGCTGATGTATCTCTGAATCTTTTCCTAAAAACAAATATTATTGTATTTTTCTCTCGTTTTTTAATTTATGTTAAAATAAAAATAATAAAGTTTAAAGTTAAATATAAACTCATTTTGAGCTAAATATAAACTCTTTTTAAGCTTAATATAAACTCATTTTAAGCTAACTATAAACTCTTAATTCAGTAACTCATTGCATCATTAGGATGAAGAAAACACGATTTCTTTTATCTGGTGGTAACGAAGCAAAAAATTGAATTGATAATTTCTAAAGTATTGATGGAGCAATTACAAATGTATGGGTTCCGGAAAATGCTATTCATAATTGAAAATTGGCATATGATGCTGTCTCTTAACTAAGCACATTGCCTCTATCCCTCTCAAAAAAACTCGAAATCAAAATTTCGAGTAATCATAAACTACAATTAAAGTACAGTGGTCATTAAAATTATATTAAAATCATTCAAAGCAATTATTACAGTAAACCCTGATTATGATTTTAAAAAATCATAATTGCTAATAGACATTACGTATCGATTATATGTAAATGACAACATTCAGCGGGAGTGAAAGAAAATATTAGATTTAGAATTCACAACTACAGTCACTAGAAAATATACACTGGCCACAAAAAGATGAAGTATCTTTGACGCGCATTGCACTCATATTAAAATTTCAAAGAAATTAGCCGTAATAATATCAAAATGCATTATCTGTCAAATTCCATTTTCCTCTAATGAAGATAAAAATTGTCAATTCTTTGACAATTTTTATCACAATTTTTCACAAATTAACACAATTCTTTTGAATCAAATCAGGAAGTAAACTATTCTAATATTGACAACTGTCATTATCTATAGATTTTATGTAAACTAAACAATACAGCTTGAATAAAACAACACAGGAGCTTGAGAATTCATAGCTACCGTCTCTAAAAGAGGTACATTTTTTGTCACCAAAAGTACATTTGTATCTTACAAGCATTATTAATGCGTTCATATTAAGTAAACTTTAAACAAAATGTTAGTAAAAAAATATCAAACAGTATTATTTGAAAAATTCTGCTTTTTTTTCCTAGAAAACATACACTTGTCCCAAAAAGTTGATTTATCACTCACGCTAAATATTGATGCACTCATATTAATTAAAATTAAAAGAAAAGAAGGAAAAAATTATTTCAAACTACATTATCCGACAAATTCTATTTTCGTCTAGTAAAGAATAAAAAATTGCCTCTAATCAGAGGCGCGAGTTTATTTCATAAAGAAATGAAGTAAACTTTCCAAAACTTGCCAGTAGTCATTATCTATTAATTATATGTAAATGAAACAATACAGAAGCTTGAGAATATAAAACCATCGTCTCTAGAAAATATAAACTTTTCACTAAATATTGATTTTTCTCTCGCGCGCAATATTAATGCACTTATATCAATTAAAGTTTCAAAACAAAGTTTGTGAACAAATAATAACAAACAGCATTTTTTGACAAATTCTATTATCTTTTAATAAAGAAAAAAACTGCATCCAATCAGAGGCACAAATTTATTACATAAAGAAATGAAGTAAACTTTTCTAAACTTGCCAGTAGTCATTATCTATTAATTATATGTAAATGAAACAATACAGAAGCTTGAGAATATAAAACTATCGTCTCTAGAAAATATAAACTTTTCACTAAATATTGATTTTTCTCTCGCGCGCAATATTAATGCACTTATATCAATTAAAGTTTCAAAAAAAAGTTTGTGAGCAAATAATATCAAACAGCATTATTTGACAAATTCTATTATCTTTTAATAAAGAAAAAAACTGCATCCAATCAGAGGCACAAATTCATTACGTAAAGAAATGAAGTAAACTTTTCTAAACTTGCCAGTAGTCATTATCTATCAATTCTGCATAAATGAAGCAATACAGTAAATTGGGAATTTAAAACCATCGTTTCTAGAATAGATGCACGTGTCACTAAATGTTGATTTATCTCTTACGCGCAATATTAACTTTAATTTTAAAGAAAAATTAGCGAAAAAATAACATCAAACAGCATTGTTTGACAAATTCTATTATCTTCTAATAAAGAAAAAATTGCCTCCAAGCAGAGAAATTTATTGAATAAATTCATGAAGTAAACTATTCTTTCTTCAATGAACTTGATAATGTCCGGAGGTGACAGTTTCTTCCTTGTTACTTCAATAAAAATGGCGAGAGAAAAATGTTTTAAAAGGAAGTTGAAATACTTCCAAACTTTTTCTATTACTTTAAGAGATGTTTTTCTTCATTAGGTTAGACTTTAAAATGAATGAAAAAAGTTTTTATAACAGGAACAATTGTCGTAACCAAAGGATGTCGCAGGAAATTTTTCACACTACTTGAATAATTCATATTATTCTTTTTTTATAATCTTTCCTCTACATTTGCTCTTTACTTGTGGTAAATTATTCTCAATTATTTTTTCTCCCTTAATAAAATCTTCATTTGTTGAATTCATTATAAATGATAAAAAAAAAGAAACTTGTAATGTATGGGAAGAAGAGAAAGCTTCATTTTTAAAATGCTAACTTATTCCATCTATGGAAATTCTGTTGTCTTGAAAACCGCAAAGAAAATGTATCTGATTTTTTTCTAGCTTTTATAGTTGGAACATATCAAGCTCGAATAATTTATTAATGTAATGCACTACCAATTAAAAGCACATAGAGAAATCCTTGGGGTAAATTACAATAATAAAAGGGAATGTGTTTAATAATTACACTAGAAATTTGAAAAAGTTTATCATTTTTCTTGCTTTTTATTACTATTTGGAATGTTATATTGAACATTTTGAAACAAAATAACTTATACTTATTTACTTTATACCTGTTTTGAAATAAAATAATTGAACATTTACTTGAATAAGTAGTTTTAATATCAATTTTTGACGAAAACAAAACCCAAAAATACGACTTTTTTGACAATTCAATTTTTCAAAAACAAATCGCCCAATTTTGTTTAAATTTTGTATTTTGTCATGTAAAGTCACATTCTTTAAAATGATGTTAAAAATATGCACTTTACAATTCAATTTTTCTGCTATCATTAGATAATAAATAAGTTACTTCTTGCATAAAGTTATCTTCGGATAGATAAATTTTATAAATGTGTGCAAATTGTTTTTATCTTGCATTGAAAGTTCTCAAGATATGGCGAAATACGCAAAATGTAAAATTGACATTAAAGGATCCAAGCTTTGGAAAGCTCACCTGACGAAACTATTGGAAAAATTTTTCCCAGATTGCGGCTACCCCCTTTTTTGGGGGTAGCCGCAATAACTGAAAAAAAAACAGTAGTTTTTTTTTTTAGATCAAGTGTGCTTTTATGTCTAATTTCGTAACTTAAAATAACGTCTGCACTAATTTATTAGCATATTTGAGACCATCCCCTCGAACTATTAAGAACGAATACTTAAAAATAAAAATCCGAACACTAGATAAAAATTAATTCAGGGTACTCCATTTTTTACTACACATGTTTTTATACAGCTTAGACAATTTTATCTACACGAGTGTCATGATACAAAAAAAGAGGACTGCTCCCCATTCCAGATGAATTCTCAGTTCGATGTATGTTTTAAATTTTACATTTATTTAAATTTAATTATTCTGGTTTCTAAAATACTAACTTATACTTTCTATATTTTCAAGAGAGTTTATAATTTAAGTTAGATAGTATGATTCTTGTTACATTTTATACAAATATAAATGACGCTCTAGAGATTGTTAAATAAGATTTACCATGCTAATGCCTGCAGAAGTTTGACTTCAATTGCAGATTAAATTCAATAAAGGAATTAGAATTGTTTCGAGTATAATACATTGCAAAATTTCGGTATATAAAAGTTGTGCTTTCATATATATTAAGTTAATATTATTTCAATTTGTTTCAATAGATCTTGCCAATTTATTCCTGTATAATATGAAACTAGATAATAAGTAAATACTTTAGCCATTATCTGAAAGGTACACTATTTTTAAACCATTTGTTTAACTGAAAACAAAACTCGTCAGCTTCTTTAACATTAAATAACCACTGAAAGGTACACTATTTTTAAACTATTTGTTTAACTAAAATCAATACTCGTCAGCTTCTTTAACATTAAATAACCACTTTTCAACACTTATAATATGTCTGATCATTTACTATTAGAACTATATGAAGAGCAAAGAGAAAACATGTTTTATACCCATTTTTCTCAAAAAATGGATCACCATGTGTTGCATTTTGAGGATTAGTAGGTTTCAACAAGTCGGTAAATTGAAAAATCGGGTCACCCCGAGAGTTTTTACACTTTGAAGATAGACCATGGTGGAGAAAAACGGTTCTTGTCTACACATAGACAGGATAAACTAAGAAAAGCGTAGTAAAGAATGCGACGGGAGGTCGTATGAGGAAATATTGATTGGTGACAAATTTGAGGAAAAAACGGTTCTTGTCCAACTCGATTTTTAAGTTTAATTTTTTCGAAATTTTTTAAAGTAAAGAAATGCTTTGGTATTCATGTATTGATTTTTTTACGATTTCAATCGCATTCTAGCTCCTGAACAATTTCAAACCTTTAAATTATATTTTTTTCAGAATCTGATTTCACGAACATAAAACATTAATCCACCTTGATTTCATATGCAATCAAAAATTTTTAGTACTAGCTGGCAATTAAAATAATATTAATACATTTTCTTAAAAAAAATTCTAATTTAAACCTGGGCATTAAGCCCTAGTCAAACTTGCTACCATTTTAATTAATTTTAACCATATTTCCTATTAGTTGATCCATATCCACATTTAAGAAATACAAAGTTACAATTTACTTAGTACCATATTAAGGTTGCAGCAAACTGAAATGAGATTAAGGCTTAATACACTTCTAAATTTCTAAGAATATATGATAATGAAGTTGACTTAAATATAATATTAAATTGACTACTAGGAGAATGGTAATACTACGTTAACTTGACGTCTAAATATTATATGAGACGGAATTAAAACTTTCTGAATAGCTAATTTCAAAGATTATTGAAGAAAAGCCCTAAATTTTGACATCAAATATAAAATGTAACGCAGATCAAAGTAAGCATAATGAAGTTCGAAGAAAGATTTCAAATATATAGCTCAAAATCATCTGTTATCTGAAAAACTATTGGAAATAGTTTCCGATAAATGAATTTTAAATCAGTTTGAGAAGTTGAGAATACCAATTTCTTA
Organism: Parasteatoda tepidariorum; assembly: GCF_982258835.1. Classification (NCBI taxonomy): domain Eukaryota; kingdom Metazoa; phylum Arthropoda; class Arachnida; order Araneae; family Theridiidae; genus Parasteatoda; species Parasteatoda tepidariorum. The sequence goes on from NC_141755.1 coordinate 38,384,004, forward strand.
TGACTCAGGCTGTCGGAATAAAGTGCAAAGTTTTTTTTTTATTCACCTCTTGAATTGCTTGCTCACTAACACTGAGGAAATTGAAATAAACCGGAAATAAAATAAACTTTTCCCAATACGGATTCAACAAAAATCTACAAAATCTTCTTTTATTTTTTGGCAAATAATTTCTCTTCACATAGCCTCAAAACATATGATATTGGTTTCAGAGAATGGAAAATTTAGCATGTTTTCTTTTCTTTAAAAAAAAATTTTCTTTTTAGTATTCTGGCTTCCTTTTACAGCAAAGCTGAACAAAAAAAAAACGCACCGGAAAGTTGTGTTATACTTGTTGAAATCCATTATGTGGAAATGCTCTACTTTGTAGCAAACAAATTTCGAATTATGCTTTACTAGTCCGGTTGATTCAAAGCATGTGTAAATAAGTTTTTTTTTACTGTGTCAACTCTATAATGCTCTTATGCTTGTAAATGAATCTTATTTATTTGTCATTGCTACAACAAAAATTATTTAAGCCCAGCTTATTATATATTTACTAAAGATTCACACCTGAACAAACAATGAAGATTCATTAAAATAATAGCACAGCTCTGTTATATTTCAAAAACTTTTGTTTTGCCCCACCCCTTAATGTGAGTCTATGCTGGTCCCAAGGGAACTGCAGTGCAACTGATGGAGAAGATAATTGCATCCAAAGCTGAAGGATGAATAAAGATTTTATGGACACCAGGTCAAAATTTATCGTGGGACCTTTGATCAAAACTCAAAAATTCTTAGATTTATATTTTGTAGAATCATTGAAGACCCTTTATACAATGCTAACTAATAAAAACTAATTAATAAGCACTACATACTTCATATAGAATTTTCTTCGGGCCTTCAGTAATCGCAAGCTCCAAAACAATTGTCATTCAGTTCCTCATAAACTTGACTATTTTGCATATAAATTACATGCTTAACTTTTTTAAATTATCATATAAAAAAAGAAAAGAATATCTGCTACGCTCTTCGCTGAAATTCTAGTACATCTAAATTTCCAAACAGTTAGCATGTGTACCCCAAATGCCCCACATTAAAAAACCCCAATATAAATTTTATTTGAGGGGTACCCCACTAGTAGGGTATTTTAGGCGAGCCCTCAGCAGTCGCCTGCTCTGAAACAATTGCCTTTCACTTCCTCAACCACTTGAGTACGGCTTTGATTATATCGCATGTAAATTACATGCTTTATATTCTTAAATTGTCATATAAAAAAAGAAAAGAAATGTCTGCTACGTTTCTCACAGAAATTCTAGTACATCCAAATTTCCAAAGAGATAACATATGGGTACCAGGCCTTACCCCACTAGTGAGGTAGCGTCGGGTACGCATGCTAACTTTATTGGAAGCAATTTGGTCGGGCCCAAGCAAATGACGATTTTCTTTTTCTTACCTTCCCCTTGAGTGCATTGTTGTATAAAATAAAAATGGGTATTACGTTTGGGCTGAAATTCTGGAATTCCTAAATTTCCCACAGAGTAAACACGGTTTCAACCCACTAGTGAGGTAAAAGGTTGGTTTTAAATAGGGGTAAAAGGTAGGTTTGCTTTTCCTAGAAAAAAATTATAAAAAAGTATTACATCTGTCAGTGATGATGAATTGTACAGAATTAAATAATAAATATTTTGATTATAACTGACCGCTTCTAGTGAGAACAATTTAGCCCCAATGGGCCTTCAAATCTTAGGTACCCGGTTTTACCCCACTTCCCCCTACAAGAAAATGAGGTTAATAAATACCAACCACCTAACAAATTTTTTTTTAAATTTATATTTCATTCAAAATTTTACTGATAAATCACTTATTGGAAATTTTTTCATGTTTTGCAATACATATCGTGTTTTGTAAATGCTGAATATCTTGATCAAATTTGACAGTTTCTAGAGCTATCAGTTTAGCTCCCCAACAGGCCCTCAAAGCTTAGCTAAAAGATCTTACACCATTTTCCCGTACAAGAAAATAAGGATAATATATGACAATCACAACAATATTTTTTTTTAAATTTATATTGTCAAAATTTCAGGGGAAATCACTCACTAAAATTTTTTTCATGTCTTGGAATACACATCATGTTTTATAATTACCGTCCAAAATATGCATTTATAAAATGCATATCTTTGCATTGATCTTTTATTTGATATGCATTTATAAAATGCATATCAAATAAAAGATCAAAAACGAGAGTTGATGAGTTGATAGAGAAACTTCATTCAAAATAAATTGTTCATTAGTAGCTAAAGAATCTTTCAAAATTTGTCAAATCTACAATTGCTGTAACTTATAACTAACAAAATAAGTGAAATTTTAAAAAAAACTATGTCCAACAAGGGGCAAAGTTTCTGGTAAAATTACCGTACTGTATGGTAATGACATTTCTGGTGGGGGAAAAACGTAATTCTGGTCAGTTAAACTAAAATATATAGCGTTTTACATTGAAGAGCCAAAAAAACTGGTATACCAGCCTAATATCATGTAGGGCCCCCGCGAGCACGCAGAAGTGCCGCAGTACGACGTGGCATGGATTCGATCAATGTGTAAAGTAGTGTTGGAGATAATTGACACCATGAATCCTGCAGGGATGTCCATAAACCAGTGGGAGTAAGAGGGGGTGGGGATATCTTCTGAACATCACGTTGCAAGGCATCCCAAATATGTTCAATAATGTTCATGTCTAGGAGTGGATCCAAGAGCACTCTTCTGAATTTAGACACTTCCGCTGGCCACCAAAATCCCCAGACATGAACATTATTGAACACATTTGGGATGCCTTGCAACGTGATGTTCAAGAGATATCCCCACCCCCTCTTACTCTCACTGGTTTATGGACATCCCTGCAGGATTCATGGTGTCAATTATCTCCAACACTACTTCACACATTGATCGAATCCATGCCACGTCGTGTTGCGACACTTCTGCGTGCTCGCGGGGACCCTACACGATATTAGGCAGGTATACCAGTTTTTTTGGCTCTTCAGTGTATATTGTGTTTAATATTATAGTGTTTTACTTAAAACTATTCAATTTAATTAGTAATTTTTCCTTTGATATGGCAGCGGTTTACCGGAAATTCTGACTTTCAAAATTATAATTTTTATTTCCGCAATTATAGTAAAAAATAGAAAACTGAAAGGTAACTTTCTTTGAATAAATGTTTTTTTGCGCCATGTTCTAATGTAGCATGATAAAATTACCACATTTACCGAATTCTATCACATATTACAAAACTATATTTTGGTTTTAATTTTACATGAATAAATACCAAAGGGTTTTGGTAATGATTACAAAACTTTTTGATGTTCCCATTGAGCCAGAGGGGTAAATTTTAACATATTCCAGTGGTTTTGACCATACATTTTTTTCCTCAGAGAACTTTCCTGTTTTCTCCCATAATCAAACTGATTGATTCATTCAGAGCCTTCCACCTTTTTTCGAAGTGATTATATTTGTATGAATTTTTTTCTTGTTTTAAAATTAATTGCAACACGACCTAATGTAGTCTTATGAATTTTATTTTTGATAAGGATTTTACTGCACATTTATGCAGTAAAGTAATATTTTTGGCAGTAAAAAAAATTTAAGCAGTAATTAAAATCTTCAAAACCAGCGACTTAAAACAGTTTCTTATTCTTACAACTTTGTATCTTGTTTATTAAAATCAATATACTTTATACAGCTTACAGGATTATTCAAACATATGGACCCATTTTGAACTGATTGATGTTTGAAATAAACTTGATTAATTAGCATAGAAAAGCATTAATTGGCATTAATTAGCAAAGAGTAAAAAATAAGAGTTAGTTGGTTCACTTTCTAAAAATTAGTTTATAAATACCTAATGTGCTGCACACCTGTGTACAGCAAACGTCTAAGCTCCAACCAAAACAAACGTAGAATAACTGTATTTCGCAGTAAGACTCTTTCAGCCTCATAAGACCAACTTTAATCTCAAGAATTTCAAACAGTCTTTATGCAGCTGTTAAGGCAGCCAAAGCGATGGAAAACAACGTGTTGAAAATGTTTCACTCCATCGGTATCTACATGCTAAAAAAGTAATAAAAAATAAAAAAAGACGGACCGCATTGAATATAATTTTGATCTAATGGTCGGATCTTCACGTTTTAGGACTCAATCTTAATAGCTCGGAGGGGTGACTTCATATATGCTAATTAGTCAATGCAGATGATATATTAAGTTGCGAAATCAGACATAAAAACGCACTTTCATAACATGCCTTTTTACATACCTTTTTACATAGAATAAACATACCTTTTTTTTCAACGGATTTGGATTTTCGACCCCCAAAATATAGGAAGTTGCCGCAATCTGAGAAATATGGTCCCCGTAGTTTGGACAAAAGAGTGATTCAAATCTCGGACCCTTAATGTTAATTTTACTTTTTGCGTCTTTCACCATACCTCGAGAAATTTTTAGGTAAATTGAAAACTTTTTGCTCACAATTATCAAAATGGTTCATTCAAAGATATTTGCTTGCCAAAAATAAATTTTAGTAAATATTTATTATTTTTTATACTTTCAGTAATCAATAGTCGAAACAATTTTGAATCGTAAGGTATACGATTTTTATATAATATCAAAGTGTGTAGTTTTGCATGGCAAAATACAAAATTTGAGAGAAATATGTTAAATAGTTTCTGAGAAATTGAATTTTAAATATCTGACTTTTTTGAAATTCAATTTCTCAGATTGAAATTAAGATTAAAATAATCAAATCACAGTAGATTCGTCAGTTAAGACTGAAACACTGTCTATTTTCATAAAATACACATGCAAAATGCGTTTTTTTTTTAAATTTTTAATTCTTATTTTGCACTGATCAACTTCACTTTAAAGTTTAGAAGATTGCAGTTTTTTCTCCCTTCATTTCATGTTTAAGAATCGTATTATGGATTTACTTTATTGCACAGTTTCAAAAAGTGTGTATTAAAGGTGGTGTTTATAGACCACCGTTTTAAGCTTATTATGTTGAGTTAAAATTTTTATTGCTTCGGTAATACCATACTTAATAAGAATACAAATTTTGTGGCATAAAAAAAGACTTAAGATATTAAATTTAAATTTTAAAGTTAAAAAAAATCACAGCATTAAACAAAAATCGGAAACAAAAGTATTCAAGCTGATGCACACATTGATAAATTTGAATTGGATTTTTCTACAAGAATAAGAGCTGGAAATGAATCGGGAACATTTAAAAGGAAAAAAAAGAGGAAACTTTCCAAGTTACAGTACATGTAAGAAAAAGAAACAATTCTGAGTGAACTCAATTTTCAAATAAAACTGGACTTTATGCGGAGAATCTATTAAGCTAAAATAAATTTCTTCCCCATAGGAATTCCTTTTCATTTTCACCGAAAAAAACTAAACAGAGGAAGTGTGCAATTTGGAACATTTCCTTTTCCGCGTATTTGGAAGTTAATGAATATATGGTTAAAGAAAAGCAGTATTTATACTGCTTTTTTAGGTCAAATAAGCGTCTTCCTTTTTTCAAAACCCCCTTACATAATGTTCAATTTCTACTCATCCGCAAATTATGTTTTAAACAGTTTGAAATCTGATAATTTATTTAAGGAATTGCATACATAAGATATACTGGCATAAAAATGAATTTTTAAAACAAAAAATTATGCAATTTATCGTAGTTTTTTTAAACCAAAAGGCACTGCCATATCAATTCCACCTAGCAGAGAAATGAACACCGGTAAAACTGTTTAATAGAAAGACAATCTACATATTGTACTGAAAGAACCTGATGTCATATTGCTGAAATAGATAGAGTAACTATACGCATCAGAGTTGAACACGCTATAACGTATTTTCACTGGGCTACTTAGGAAAAATTTAATGTCAATTGAAAATTAACTGAAATGTTAATTGAAAATTATCTGTGATTAAGTTTACATCCTCGAGCAAGCTTCCTGGTACTCGCAAGTAACATAAGAAACAACAACAACATTACTTTTCCCTATAGTTTACGAAGCGTGTATATCAAGTTTTACTGGTATCCATCAGGCAGTAAGGACTCTATATGGGTTTTAAAGGTTATACGTAACGTTTTTTGTAATATTTGTAAGAAATCATTTTTAGGGCAATTTGTTTTGTAATAAAATATGTCTATCATAAAATCAAATTTATGAAGGATGAAAGCTGTCAAAATAATTGTCTCACAAAGTGGATATCGTCCGCTCAGTTTTTGGTGATATTTTTAAAGCAACGCCAGCTTTGTAGTTACAATAGCCGAAATCTGAAGATCTCTCATTTCCAATTCTAGAATATTACAATTATAGTGGGAATTTAAAAGGAATAAAAACTAAATAAAATGCACGAGCCTTATTTGGCTAAACATACTTATTATTAAGTAAATAAAGTCATAATGAAAATTTCACAATAATGAGAAGTCTAAATCGTTAAAAATTCTCATAAATTATTTAATGTATTATAACAGTTTATGAATTGGATTTTTAGTATAGATACACCTTTAATGTTTATTATTTTTTTATATCATCATTAACAGTCCTTAGCTATATCGATAGAATTTCAATAGCGTTAAAAGTTTAACTAAACATTTCCTAAACATGCTTTTTACGTAAGAAATATGTTTGAAAAATTAGCACTTAAAATGCAATTTTCTGTTTAGTCTTGCATTAAAAATGTAATGAATTTCCAGCATAAAATTATTTTGCGGTGTAGTTAATTCTCATTTTTAAATATTATTTATTTAGAATAAAATATCAGTTTAAAATATATTTGTATCAATCGTCAAAATGATAAATTCGCTAATAACAAGTTTTCGCATAACATTATTTAGACAAATTTAGAAGCTGTATAAAATTTCTATTAGCGTCCACAAAGCACTTGGTTTCTTTTTATGAAGAAAAAAGTTTCGAATTTTCTTATAAAAATTTGTATCCTGATTTCATTTAATTTTTCTTGAAAACTAGTTACCTACTAAAAAGTAGGACGGGATAGTCCGATTGGCAGGGAGCTGGACTCACGTTTAAGAGAACGTGAGTTCGAATCCAGCCGGCCGAAGATTCGTTGAATCGTTTGAGTCACAAAGTGTTCCATGTTCCCAAAGCAAATTATACTTCTGGGGATACTGAATTGGAGAATGATCGTTCTCTGGTTGAGGTCAAAATTATGATCTGTAGATAAATGAATTCATGTAGATGGATGGGTCCACCCTTTAAACGGGTGTAACAGAAATCAAATTCTTGGCCATAGATGGCGCCACTGGAAAACAAGAACAATCGCACCCCTTGCCTTAATGGCTCATGACAACAACCAGAAAAATAAGGCAACGCTTAATTGATCATTATAGTGGCATGTGGTTCCGTTAAAATAAACATAGTATAAGTATTTATTGCATATGCTAAAAAAAATTAAGCATAGGTGTATTAATATTTTGTTACTAATCAAAATTATTCCAGAGAAAAAAGATAGATGGTGGGAATTTAAAAGGAATAAAAACTAAATAAAATGCACGAGCCTTATTTGGCTAAACATACTTATTATTAAGTAAATAAAGTCATAATGAAAATTTCACAATAATGAGAAGTCTAAATCGTTAAAAATTCTCATAAATTATTTAATGTATTATAACAGTTTATGAATTGGATTTTTAGTATAGATACACCTTTAATGTTTATTATTTTTTTATATCATCATTAACAGTCCTTAGCTATATCGATAGAATTTCAATAGCGTTAAAAGTTTAACTAAACATTTCCTAAACATGCTTTTTACGTAAGAAATATGTTTGAAAAATTAGCACTTAAAATGCAATTTTCTGTTTAGTCTTGCATTAAAAATGTAATGAATTTCCAGCATAAAATTATTTTGCGGTGTAGTTAATTCTCATTTTTAAATATTATTTATTTAGAATAAAATATCAGTTTAAAATATATTTGTATCAATCGTCAAAATGATAAATTCGCTAATAACAAGTTTTCGCATAACATTATTTAGACAAATTTAGAAGCTGTATAAAATTTCTATTAGCGTCCACAAAGCACTTGGTTTCTTTTTATGAAGAAAAAAGTTTCGAATTTTCTTATAAAAATTTGTATCCTGATTTCATTTAATTTTTCTTGAAAACTAGTTACCTACTAAAAAGTAGGACGGGATAGTCCGATTGGCAGGGAGCTGGACTCACGTTTAAGAGAACGTGAGTTCGAATCCAGCCGGCCGAAGATTCGTTGAATCGTTTGAGTCACAAAGTGTTCCATGTTCCCAAAGCAAATTATACTTCTGGGGATACTGAATTGGAGAATGATCGTTCTCTGGTTGAGGTCAAAATTATGATCTGTAGATAAATGAATTCATGTAGATGGATGGGTCCACCCTTTAAACGGGTGTAACAGAAATCAAATTCTTGGCCATAGATGGCGCCACTGGAAAACAAGAACAATCGCACCCCTTGCCTTAATGGCTCATGACAACAACCAGAAAAATAAGGCAACGCTTAATTGATCATTATAGTGGCATGTGGTTCCGTTAAAATAAACATAGTATAAGTATTTATTGCATATGCTAAAAAAAATTAAGCATAGGTGTATTAATATTTTGTTACTAATCAAAATTATTCCAGAGAAAAAAGAATCTAGCTTTGGAATTTCACAGGTTATCATGAAACTTAATTTTATTTCATATTAAAAACTTCATTCGTACAAGAAAAAAAATAAGACACAGTGTATCCTGACTTTCAATGTAGAGTTCGACTATAGAAGAACCGGAAGTGGTTATGTGTAAAACAAACAGCTAAAATATAGGAATGAACTAATTTTGAAACAAATGTTAAAATATACAAGACGAAACGATGAAATGTGGAGTTTGAGATCCTCACTAATGAAGTTCAAAATCAAACTTATGCGCTTCATTAACTGTTTAATAGCAATTTTTCCAGCAAACTGTGAAAATCGATATTTTCCCAATTATATATTCAATTTTGGAAGAAAAATTCAAATATTCTTCGGAAGACAATTCGCATCCATTTGAAATTTTGATAATAGTTTATCTCTATTTCAATTGTATCTCTATTACTTTGCGTTTTTTTTCTTTCTAAATTATAATCTACAATTGTTTACGAAAATTATCAACGAAACTTTCGTTAGATTGTTTAGAAATAAGTTATGAAACAGAGTATCACATTCCAAATCAAAATTTATTGAAGCCTATTATTACAAAACATGTGACAAATATATACATTTTTAAATTATAAAAAACAGTGATACGTTAAATTGGGAATAAGACAAAATCTCCATCTAATATATAGTAAATAGATGACCTATATTCTTTAAACATGAGGCATAACATCACCTCAAACATTGATCAATTTTATACTTAATGTCGCAAAATTTGAGCTAAGTATAAAACAAAAGTCAATATATTACCCATGTCACAGTATCTAAAAGTTGTAATTAAACTGTGAAAAATGGCAATTTTTCCAAGATAATTGTAGCTTAGGAAAACTAAAGTCATTAAAAATTAATTTCTTAAAAAATTTCAAAATAACTCAATTTTAATTATTGCATGAAAACTATAAGTTTTAATTTGAGGAATTTTTACCATACTCTAGGACTCTAATAAATTACTCAATTCAATACTTACAAAAACTCAGCACAATACTCAAATACTTAATTTTCTTCAAATTGCAAAAGGATTTGAATATTTTTTTATCTTTCTTAAAAAAAATGTGTAATTAAAAATTCCAAATAGTAAAAATTAAATATTTTTACACAGCCTTTTAAATGCATACAAACAGAAATTTTTTTTTATGAGGTAGAATTTTAGCAATTGCATAAAGGTGTTAATAATAAGATTGAAAACAAGCTAGTTACAAGTAATTAGATTTTAGCATGTAATCAACTCAGTACAGTGGAAGTCCCTAAATCAGCAATATAGAAATTCTTTTCATAACTCAATTGCAAAAATGGAGTTAACGTCTCAAGTAATTCTTACACGTAAAGTTTAGATGATTTTAGCTAATATTTTCTCACGTTCTAAAACTAAAAAGTAAGTGATAAATAATTAGATGATTTCGTAACTGGATCAAGTAAAAATTTACATGAAAATAATTTTATTAAAACTATATAACTTTTCGAATTTCTGACAAACGTTAAGATCTTAATATGAATTTTTTATTCAATTAACCCAGAAATTACCCTATTATTTAAATATATCACTTTTATGTAAAATGCTTAAAAATGTCAAATAAGTTTTATTCATAAAATACCGTCATGTAGGGCAACTTTGTGCAGGATTTCGCAGTTTTTGAACTTTGACATGTAGAAAAACTATGTTAATTCAAACTATAGTAAAATTTATCTACATTATATTCATAACTGGACTCAGACGAGTGAATTTGATTAATATTGGCATTATTTGCATGTAATATTTACAAATAATAAGTCAAAACAAAACTTGCACAAAGTAGCCCCCAAGTGGGGCTACTTTGTGCAGTGATAGGAATTCAGTTTAATAATCATGTTTTTAGTAAAATATTGATATAAAATTGTTAAAAAAGTTAATTGTTGACATTTTTAATAACGAAAACATCAAGATATGTGAAGATATTAGTTTGAAAATAATTTTCAGCGTTAAAAAACCTTTTTTTATAAGGAATTTTTTCTTAAAAAAATGTTTATTTCAAAACATTTGAGTTTAAGCAAAAGGAAACCATATACATTTTTGAACATTGAAATGGATGAAATTTCAAAGAAAATAATTATTACATATTCATTAACATTTATAATATTGATAAATTTGAACATAACATGCTTGAATGAACATGACAGAGCTTGCTCTTCAGTCTCTGTCAAAATCACCTGATGTCGTATGAAATATATTTTTATGTGTTAAATCGTTTGATTAGTTCATTAGAAAAATCTTTGTAGAAGAAAAATAATAGTTTACCAGCACGTTTCACGTGTTTCACGAATTTTATTAGAGATAGTATTTCTATGGATTTTGTACCACCAGCTACTGCTTGCAAACATTGTTGCAGCTTTTCTAAAGTGTAATCATGGTAGTTTCTCGTTCCAGGTATTTTTTTATAACGTCCGACAATTTTTCTGTCGAAAAAAAAAACGAATGAAACTTTGCACGAAGTAGCCCCACAGTGCATTTTTTTTTTTCATTTTCCGTTTATTTGCTATTAATTTTCAAATTTTTTTCACGCTAACATGATATAAATGTTTATTAATATGTAAATAAAATATTTTGCTCTTACGACACTTGTTTTATCAACGTCCTTGCATTCCACAGCTAAAGTTTCCACGCACACTTTTCGACGTCCGACGTTCTCGGAAAGTTGTTGACATTGGATAAACAAACCACACTCTGAGATTGTTTTAAAATTCGAAAAAATGTTTGTAGCAATAGAGGAGACTTCTATCTTCAAATTCCACACATTTTTAACGTGAAAAAAAAACATAATACTGAATAGCAGCACTTGAAAAGTGCCAAATTCGAATTTGCACAAAGTAGCCCCCGCTGCACAAAGTTGCCCCACATGACGGTACAACAATTAAAATATATCTCCAGTAACATTGAAATTTTTATAAAAAGTTAGCATTAGTGCACAGTGTGCAAAAAAATGCGGATCACCCTAAATATATTTTGATCTAATGATCGAATTTTCCCGTTCCAGCACTCAATCTTAATGGCTCAAGAGGGTGACATCAAACATGTTAATTAATAAGTGCTGACTATATTTTAACTTACGAAATTAGATACGAAAACCTTCTCTCACTAAATAAACATACTTTTTTTCGAAAAATTCGGATTTCTGACCCCCAAAATATAAGGGGTAACCGTAATCAGAGAAATATGGTCCCAATAGTTTTGTCAGGAGAGTGGCCCAAAGTTTGACCCTTAAAGTTAATTTTGCTTTTTACGTATTTTGCATAATGTTAAACATTGTAGTAATAATTTCATTTGCAAAAGTAACAAATTCATTTACTGGTTTGGTCAGATTTTGCTCATAACTATATACATATAAAGTAAAAGTTTGACCTACTTTCACATTAAAAAATTGGATCTTTCAAAACTCTTGCAGATTCAACCACTCACAAGCAGTTTACCAGATGCAGCTGTGATGATTCAATAGACCCTACATCAACTATATGAATTTGAATATCTTCAAGATGCAACTTGAAAAAAAATAGATCCAATAATTCCATACTTAATGCAAAAAAAATAAATGTAAGAGCTGTCGCAATCTTGAAATGAAATTTTTTGCTTGTTATTTCATGCCGATATTTCATGCAAAATTTTAAGGACTTCACAAGGGACACAGGGAACTAATTTTTTGTCACTTTTATACAAATACTTGATACGGCCTAAGGGGATTTCAAATCTGTGTAGGGATTCCAAATCTGAAATTGGCACTAGGCATAAATGTTGCGACTAGACTTCTGGGGGAGTTACAGAACCATCCCTGAGGAGGATCCGGAGGCAACATAAAATTATCGCATCCTGTTTTAAAGATAGTGCACATTCACGCACCATCCATCGCAGATCGTAATTTTGACCTTCACCAGAGTACTATCAATCTCCGACCCAGTACCCCTCAAGATATTGATTTGTTTAGGGAACTTGGAGGGCTTGTGACCTTGACAGATTTACAGTGCAACCGTCACCATTTTGTACACTTCGGCCGGCGAAGATTTAACTAGGGCCCAACGCCCTATCAGCCAGGCTATCTGGCCTATGGTCAAGTTGAAGCGCAAATAGCAGGAATTATTGAAAGTCAAAAGAAAGATACATTCGGGATTACGTTGGACTTTGACCCCACTACGTCCTAACTTCATAGCGTTTGGTGGAAAGAGTGATACCCTTCAGCAGCAATGGCCCCAAAGAATTACTACACATGTGCTCAATTTTAGTACAAGATATAGGCGGCCTGGAAGATGAGGTTCCAGACTGATACAGAGTTCATAACATGTTTTCTAAGAATTCATTGCATAACTTTAAAGCTATTACATAAAGTGAATACAATTATTTCATTATATGACTAAGAACGTAGTTAAACACAGCGATATATTCGTTTCTATTTCAGAAAAGCATTTATATTCTGGGCGTCTCTATGTTCTGACATTCAGCAGAACATTCGGAATACAAACCTTTACCCAGTCCAGAACCATTGTGTCTCGATTTCTATAACCACAGTATGCATAATACCAGTAACAACAAAGATAAGAAGTTACTATAAAACAATTGTGGTTGTTTTCCCTGATTTCAAATTGTATTACTATATGGTTCTTGAACGCAGAACGGAAACATTTAAAATTTTACGTTAACAACATGAACCCGAAGTTTAAATTTGTATACAATTGTTTTATATTAGAGCCAAGTATCTAGATGTTTCGGAGTCAAACGTTCCAAAACGTAGAGATAGTGGGTTTAAATCTTGTTGTAACAATAGTTGTTTCGTTATGCTGACCTTCTCCAATTTTTGCTAACTTTTCAACATTTTAATCAGTGTTTAAACGTCATTCTTCGTATTGATACCTCAAAAACTCCACATGTATGTAAATCAGTAAAATTGAAACTTCTTAGATGGTATCGAAGCAGAGTTTTCAAATTGCGATGCAGAATACATGTTTGTACCTCGATGTCCAATAACGAGCTGTTCGCAAACTGTTCGTTCCCAGAAGTACACTAAAGTCAAGCATCACTGGCAGTGGTCAGTGAGCAAGTGGATGACCCCTTTGATCCTCCTCCAATCAGTCTGCAAAGGGTTCTTGGTATCAGCCCTCTTTAAATTAATTTAATATAAAGTGATCGACTTCACATATTGGTTGTTAGACCATAGAATATACATAAAAAAGAAGAAGGCCAGCTTCCATAGACATGATTTAAACCAATCCTGCAAGGTATAGTTCGGTCCCACTGTATAAAGAAAAACAACATTTAGGGGCAATGTAGCAGAAATTCTTGAGATGGGTTTGTATCCACCTCTCTTCCCAACTACTACTGGAGTTGGGGAAAAGTTTTCTCTTTTTATTAATTATTGGTTTATTCTGCATTTTTACACCATCGATAAACAGCACTGCACCATTAATTAGGATATTTCTTTGAGAATACATTTATATCATCTACGTTGATTAAATCTGCTAACATATTTCAACATAGAAAGAAAGAATGAAATGCAATGCGTGTGTCAGCGTACGCAGCCATACATGTAGAATTGTCCAACAACGGGCTCACGGGTGAATTACTCTTGCTGTTAATTACGCATGTGCTGGACCCCAATACATATGATGCTCTGCTAAATGTATGTTTTTCCCCCTGGAAGTTATTTCTCTGGTATAACATACAGCACCGAGCTGTTCCCGGCGTTAGTTACGCTGGACTTCTTTCTATGTTCTTTGGTCAGGCTGCCAAAGTGGAAGAGAAATGTCCTCTGCAATTGATCAAAATTGTAAAAACATATCTTCAGATTATCCACAGGGATGTTTTCTAAACTGTCGTTAATAGCCCATTATGTAGCTCTAGTGTGACGTAAATAATGTACTACTACCGCTGTTGCTACTGTATTTTAAAATCTTCACACAGCTCATACAAATAAATGTTCTATTACAAGTAAATATTTAAAAATAGTTATTTAATCTAAAAATATAAGTTTTTTCATTCGCTTTTAAAAAATATAAGTTCACTATGAAAAAACTGCTTAAAAATTAACTATTATATAATTGAAAATATAATAAGATGCAAAACAAGTTCAAAAAATAAAATAAAAATTATTTTCCTTGGTTTTTAAAATATTTATAAACACTTTTGTAGAATTTCTGAAACAGCATTAGAAATTCAAAAAAATGTCTCATATATTTATCGAGGAGCATTTGACCATCTCAGCATCCTTTCAATATGGTCTCATACTCTTGGAAGAGCATTTATTTTCTGTCAAAAATACCTTCCTCAGACAGTTTTTAAGAATTCAGAAAAAAAAAGAAAAAATTCATCTCTAAACTGGGAGACAAAAAGTATTTTTATTTATTGATTTATTTTTTTGTCTTTTATAGTGCAAAATATTTTCTTATAATAGTCTTGCTATAAAGTTTGATCGGTTACTTTAAAAATAAAAATGTTTTTTAATCAATACGCGCTTGAAGTACTTCAATAAAATTAAAATATCAAGGAATTTTATTTTAAAAAGTTATTATGGTTTACACGTGGAGATGAACTATATACAATACCGTATAAAATTAGTATGAATAAAGGAAAATATTTCATTGGCTAACTTTATAAAATAAACAGAGTATCAGAACGTTAAAATGAGTCAGCGTTAAAAGTATAATATTGGTATTTTGACCCATAATAAAGGAACTGTATTCACAACTCCGTATGAATTTGCTGCAACTGTAATAAAATCTTAAGTTTTACAGTATTTATGGTCAAACTAAATGATGATTCAAATGATGGTTAAATTAAATAATGATTATGTATATAAAAAAGATGTATGACGAAATAAAAAGAAATTCAAATTTCTATAATTTCGAAAATCATTAACTAAACTAGTAGAGAAAAATACCACGTTTAGTCAATCAGTAGCGTGTTCAAATGCAATTACCAGCTAAAAGAGTCATTTTTAAGTGTGAATTTAACACGAATTTTGTTCCGAAATTCCACTTTGTTAAAAAATTCCATTAAAAATTTTGTTAAAAATTTGCAAAATTCCACAAAATTCCACATGTTTTGTTCATTTTCATAATTTTTTAAGGTTTTTGCTTTAAATATTGGCGAACTTATATATTTTTCTTTTACAAGAGCTTTTTTAAAACCTCATTCGTATCTACAGTACTTAAATTAAAATGTTGCATATATTTTGTCAAAATGTGTAAGTTGAAAAACATTATATATAGCAGGGGGTCACATAAATGTTGCAAATTTCAACTTTGATAAATTTTCATTTTGCGTTGTTGTTTTTTTGTGTTCTTGGCTTAAACTTTCATGTTCTAAATGACTTTGGATAAAATTGAACGGGTTTTGATTCGTTTTTGGTCTAAGTGATATTCTTGCTTCAAGGGTGCTCCAGAACTTTTTTAAGAACGCAAAACTAATTCAATTTCATTTACATATTGCATTCATATCATTTTAAGCGTTAGATAAGTTACTTTCTTGTCACAATATTTCATATCACGTGAAATCGAAAAAATAATATTTATTCCATACATATTATAAAAAACATCAGGTTGCTCTGGCTTTTTTCATTTCTTTGTTAAGCTTTATTCGTTCTGTCATGTTCTCAACCCTTGTCTAAGATAAATAACGATTAGAAAGATCTGAAGATTCTTGAGGAAATAAAAGAACAGAATAAAAAAAAGCGTTAGAACATGATCGTGTCAAAGATTCGAGAGAGCAACAATTTATTTTTCCCTCCACTACTTCAGTTACCTTTCTCTAAAGACATTAGTCGATGTTAAACAAAGATTTTTCCAGAGTATTGTGTTCTTTGAAAGAAGTATTCATTCTGTCTTGGAAAATCTTTCCATGAGTGCTCTAGAACAACTGTTTATCTCCAACACTAGAAACACGGAAACACGCCATTTTGGTCCCTCTCGTTTTTTATTGCTCTGTAATTACAAAAATAACCTAATGAAAGTACTGAGTATTTCTGACTTTTCATAATTTTATCAATTTCAAGTGCCTCACTGCAAAAAATGGAACCTCAAATTTGACGAAACTTTTTTTTATTTTTGACGAAATCTTTTCTTGGTATACATTCCAAGCAAATATTTCGTCAAAGTAACGAAATAACTATCCTCACTTTTTCAAGGAAATTAATTCGTCGGAATTAAAAACAATTTCGCCATTCTAATTTTTTTTTAAAATAATAAATAAATAAATAACAATAATCTAGTAGTGCCCAATAAATCTTACTTTTCTAACAATCAGTTTTTCGTTGGAAACTTACAGGTGTATGAATGGCTCTAACAACACAAGGGGGGCAGATAGAACAGAAATAGAATTACATTCATTCCCGAAACGAAATTCGAACCCGGGATGGTCCTACTACGAGGTTAACTCCTTGACCAGCATACAAACAATCGACTTTTTCCGTCACCTTATTTTTTTTATCGAGGCTCTGAGTTGAGGAAACATTTTGGTCACGCACTTGAGAATTCAAGTTTTGTCACAAATTACGTGATTTCGTGACAAAAGGATTCTCAAAATTAACTAAATACAGCTCAAAGATTACTGAATCATTAAAGGTGAGAGTTTTATTTCTAAGAGTGTATTTAATCATCCATGCGTTAGCTTTACAGAAACTATTACAAAAAGAAGTTCTATTATATAACAAAGAGAATGTATAGACACATGTTCAGGTTCTGTTTCAAAATGTAGGTCATTCTAGGTATAGGCGTCACACCTAGAATGACGGGACAGGCCAGAGTGGATCCTAAGGTATTTTTATAAATACCCCATAAGCCGAGGTAGATTTTTGCATAGGGTACACTTCACTATATGAGGTACCCCAGAGTCATTAAAAAAACAAGAGTAATTCAACATATATTCAATTATTATTTCTAAAGACAAGATAATCAATTATCTAAAAAAATTATAATAGATAGTATAATTCAAAAATCATTGTTCCGTTTTATTTTCAGTCAATCAAATATCAAATGAAATAACGTAGGACTTTGTTAACCAAATCTCAAATATATTTCTTATTGGGCTAATTAGGATTATCCTTTAAGATTTTGGATTTCTAATTTATCTACACAGAAACAAATGGGGAACAGACAAACTGGCCCCTTCAGACTTTCTAGGTTTACAACTGTGACGTGATCATCACAATGTTTGCTTTTCCAACTACCTACTGGGCTGTCTCCAACTGAAGCGCCCCCTTTGTTGCCTTAGCGAGATCTCTAGGGCTCAGCTCCTAGCACGTTGACTTTGGAGATTCTCGCAACCGTTAAAGAGGGGACGCTATCTTTTGGAGATAGACCAGTATTCCCCGTGGAACTCTCAGCGTAGATTGATACCCTTTTTTCTGCATTTTTGCTCTACCCCTGTGTGCTCCAAGATTGCGGATTTTGTATTCATTCCTTTCATTTTTATTATTTTGCAACTACCTTTATTATTATTCATACCTAATTATTATTATTACTTTACCTAATTATTATTCATTGTAAACTCTACTGCATTCTTTAGCAACTTTATGATGCTTACTTAAATTTAATATCTTCTCCCTGGAGCACACAGGGAGAGCCTGGATCCACGTACTTGATTAGGCACTCTCTATACTATTACATCCGCCAAGTCATGGAAGGTGATTTAACATTCAATTTGGCTGAAGCAAAAAAATAAAAGAAGAAATTTCCATGATGTTCTTGTTTTTCCTGGATATAGTCTTTCCTTTCGGTGCATGAGAAGTTCACCCTGACCAGAGTTTCGAACCAGGTACATTTAGTTCAACGTTGTAAATTATTGATCTGCTCATGCCATAGTTTGGATTTGTCTACTATTGAAATTCGACTTCCCTATCCAGAACGCCGCCGACGAAACGGAACGATCCACCACCCCCTTTATAGCAACAACAATATTAAAAATTTCTAATGCTGAGAAGAAAATGGAAAACATGATACCTTGAATATCTCAAAATGCTATGCATGCAAATAAATTTTTCATCCTTAAGTTGTTAATAAAATATAAATAACATAAAAATGTATTCAAATAACATTTATTATCACTAAAAATATAATTCATTAACTCAAAAACTATTTCTGAAACAAACTGCGCTAAGTTATAATAAAGATATTATATTTGAGTATAAATAATATATTTGAACTCAAATATTTCTCATTTAAAATTAT
This sequence comes from Parasteatoda tepidariorum, assembly GCF_982258835.1. Classification (NCBI taxonomy): domain Eukaryota; kingdom Metazoa; phylum Arthropoda; class Arachnida; order Araneae; family Theridiidae; genus Parasteatoda; species Parasteatoda tepidariorum. The sequence goes on from NC_141755.1 coordinate 38,402,879, forward strand.
GTGGAAGTAAGTATTTGTAAATAGTATGAGTACACTCTCAGATAACTTTCCTTAATACTGAATAGTATTAGATGAGACTTGAATCATTAGGAATATATTAAAAATATGCAAAAAATACATTTAAGCTCACACATTATATTTCTTATAAACAAAGATGTAAAAAAGATAGCATATCTTTGTATAAGTAAATAATTTAAACTCTGCGATAATATATTTTGAATAAACATTCTTCATTAAAATTCTACGTAGTTACAAATTGTAATAATGTGCTTTTGAGAAATAGTAGCCGTAAACAATCAAATAATAATTTTCAATCCATGTGTTTATAATGAAATAAAAAGTAATATGCGCTAAAGAGAAATTACCTTCAATAACTTCTGATCTAATGTTCTGATTTTAACAAACTAAGACTCAATTTTAATGAGGACTTAAGTTAAAAAATAAAGCGTTAAATACGTACCTTTTCTGAATAAACATACCTTTTTTTTTAGATGAATTCAGATTTTGAACATTAAAATATAAAAAGTGGGACGGCAATCTCGAAAATATTGACCTAATTGTTTCAGCATAAGAGTAGTCGAAAGTTTCAACTTTTTAATGCTATTTTTACTTATTACCTTTTTCGCTAAATCTCGAAAACTTTTGTTCTCGAAAACTTAAACCATAGAATTGTTTTAAAAATTTAAGAACAATATTGTGGCTTAAATTATCCAATATAAAGGTTGCAGCAATTAGTAACAATATTATACACTGTAAAAAATTTTGGATAGGTAAAAAGTACCGACATCCAAGTTTCCGGTACTTTTTACCCGTAAAATACATTTCTACAGGAACATGTTACGGAACAAAAATATCACACATCGTAATTTTTGCAGTGATAATTAACGTTAAATCGTTTAATCAATCTAAATAAATAAATATTCTATATCAGAAATTACGGAATGATATTTTACCGTGAAAATAGATTTTATTGTTAAGTGGATTTTATGGTAAAATAGATTTTACGGATAATTAAACCAAAGTGCCAGTGTACTTTATACTGGCATTTGATCCGGAATATTTTAATGTGTAGTTCAAGATTCAAACTTTCTTACAGTGTAGCTTGTTTGTTTTAAGCTCTGTAATGTTAATTTTAAATGTTAAGTTCAGTTAAGTATTTAAAAATAATTTCTTTATTTAAGATTACTCTATTTCTTTTATTTTAGGTAAATACTATTTTTGCATAACAGAGACTTAGCAGAAAAATTAGAGAAAATTTGAAATTCAATAATAAATTTTATAATATTTTATTAACTAAATACCGATATCGATGCGTTAATATCTATTTATCTTGAAAGTTTTTTTATTTTCTTCGACATTGTGAAAAGTCAATCCATACATCAGATACCTTAATAAACTTCTAATACGTTTGTCTCAAAAGTCAACTTCCTAATCTTGTGTCACTTATTGAGATAAGAATATGCATCGGATATCTCCACCTTTAAAAGAGATTTTTCAGTACAATTAACCCACATTAAATTTACACACACATAAAATTAATTGCGAACTTCTTGAGTAGCTTGTCATTGATTGGGCTTCATCAAGGATCCGTTTATTTGTTTGGGTGTTTCATGCTAGCATCATAGTAACTGAAGGTGCCCAACATATTTTTTAAACCAACAAAAATCACCGGGATTCCAAACAAAGTTTTTTTTCTAAAGTGAGGGATATGTAATAAATTATTTTGGTCATATCTTGAGTCACTTATTGAGATAAGAATAAGCATCGAGTATCTTCAGCTCTGAAAAAGATTTGTAAGTGAAATTAACTAGCATCAAATTTGCACAGAAAATTCAGGGCGAACTTCTATGACTAGCTCGTCATTGATTGGGTTTCATAAAGAATCAGTTTATTGGTTTGGGCGTTTCATCTTCAGTTTTTAAACCAAGAAAAATCACAGGAATTCAAAACAAAGATTTTGTTTTTAAATTGAGAGAAATGTTATAATCTATTCTGGCAATATCTTCAACTATTGAATCGAATTAATTATTTTTAAAAATCAAATATTGTAGAGTATAAGTCTAATTTCTAAAAGCTACTAATTTGGTCAAAATACCCTTGATTAAATAAATAGCCTTGTGAAATATTTTTTTTTTATAAAACATAAATCGGTATTCTTATTTTATTCAATTACAGAGGAAATATTCTGGATAAATTTCAGTACTGCATGGTAATGACTTTCTGTAGAAAAAGGAAAATATACTACAATTTTGATTAATAAACTGAAATAGATTTTACTTAATTTATTCACTTGATAATTTTCATATTAAATTGTAACGGCTTACCAGATATTCTTATTTTTGAAATTAAAGTTCATTTTACCACACATTTAATAAATAAAACAAAACTGAAAAGTAATTTTAATTAAAAAACAAATGCTAATTTTTTTGCAAGGCTTTGAGGTACCATGAAAAAATTTACCAAATTTTATCAGATGCTATAAAACTTTATTTTATTGTTTATTTTATAAAAATCATAACCAAAGTACTTAGAAAAAAATTACTGAGCTTTTCGGTGTTCCCATAGAGCCGGAAACATGGCAAAGTTTACCATATCTTTTAGTTTTTTTTTCATACTTTTTTTCTCAGTATTAGAAAAACATAGAAAACAATTTTTAATTTCCAAGACCTCTAATAAGTTTTTACGGAGTGAAGCAAAAAAATCTACGAATCTGTTCAACAATTTATGAGTTGTGATAGTAAAAACAAAAATATTTTCTTGCAGGCGTATAAATTATATTATACGCCTTAAGTCTTTAAATCTTAAATACTACATAATCTTAAGAATTCAATTTGAACTTTTCATTTTTTTCAATTTATTGAGCTTCCTGGTGTTGGAATAGTTTGAAATGTCATTTTATAAGACATTCATAGCTTTATTTCAACAAAAAAATACTGTTTTTTGAAACATTTATTCCCATTGATAAAATAAGAGTTCTTATGTTTACATTATATTTTATTTATATCATATATATGCCAACAACACCTGCTCCTAACATACATTTCACATCGAGGAAAGTATCATTTTTACAAACAATGCTTATTGATCCTCAACTATTATGTAATAGTTTTTCTGTAAATTACAAGTAAAATGCCATATGAATATTTCATATTTTTCGATACTGAAAAAATGTGTTGTTTAAATTTAAAGTTCATTCTAAGATCCTTTTATTCTGAAAATTAGTACTTCAATTTAAAGGCCACGCAGTTTTTGACAATTTTCAGATTTATTTTCTTATTATTCAAAAAACTCGTTTGAGTAGTAATAATAATTAAATATGGGACCATATTGTAATTTCAGCTCAATCATAACGTAATATAAGGAATATAACCTGAAAGCGCTCCCTTCAAAAAGAGGTACCCTGGGTTCAAATCCCAGTGATGGCTGGTCGATATAAATTCCGCACCCGGCTTGCACCGACCACACTAACGTAAACTCTACTAGTGGTAGACAGATCATGAGTTAGAGTCCCTTATCGTCAAGCTAACCGCATGTGGTTACTTGATTTTTCTCTTCATGTAATGCCAATGTGAGTTAGTTCGATCAAAAAATCCTCTATGACGGATAATTTCTCCTCATTCTTGATCCAGTATTTCCCTTGTCATCTTTATTGGGTTCAAACTTACAAAGCTATGGATTTCAGCGTAGGTAGCTATTGTGGGGATTTAATTATCGACTATGTCAACCTTCATCTATCAAAAGGTACCACATGATAGAATCAAGTTAACATGTCTTATATACTAGTGAATTGGTATTTAATATTTATAGTGGTAGTTACGCCACATTGCTCCCCTTCCAGAATTTTGTCTGTGATAGAATTCGATGAAAAATTACCACTAGTTGATTAATGCTGTTTATTTATTAACTTCAATTTTTGCTCATTATATATTTTTTATTTTTTTCTTCCAAGCATTTCGCTCGTTATTTTTTTTTATAGCTTTTCGCTATTTTTTCCCATCATTTTTTTATAGCTTTTCGCTATTATTATTTTTTTTCTAACATTTCGCTCATTATTATTTATTAACCGGGAGACTTTATTTACTTAACCGGATTTCTTTTTTTTTTTTTTTTTTTTTTTTTTTTTGAGCAGTATATTTTTTTAAGCAAATCAACTGTTTAATGTGGATAAATCCATCAATATTGACAATTTCTTATCACGTCCGTAGGTCACCAATGTGGGGATTTAATTACCGACTATGTCAACCTTCATCTATCAAAAGGTACCTCACGATCTTATTTTATTTATTTATCATTATTATTCATAGTTAATAACAAAACATCTTTAAATTTAGAAATTGAGAATTTTGTTTCAAAATTCAAGGCTTATTTCGTAGGGAAGTAAATACAGAAAAATAATTAAAGTATATCTTTTTTATAAATATCATCAAACATTACATCATTAAACATTAAAACATTTAAAGCTGAGAAACATATTTTTTTAAATGCACCTATGCAGCATGGTAGAATCCGTTTGCACATGGAGAAAAATATTGCTATAAAAATACCGCACTGTTTTGTAATAACATTATTGGTTAAAATATCCGTAATTCTGGTCAGTAAAAGGAAAGGAGTATTTAAACTATTCATTTAGTAATTTTTACTATTTCTATAGCAACAGTGTTCACCAGAAATTCTGGTTTTCAAAATTATAGGTTTTATATATTAATTCTGGTATATATATTAATTATGGTACACATTATAACTATATATTAATTGTGATTTTCAATTTTACAGCGGCGTTATATCAGGTGATCTGGGTGGCCAAGGATTTGGAACTCTTCGCCCAATTCATCTTCCTGGAAAATGGTCATTCAAAGAACTACGAACGATTATACCCCAATGATGTGGTGTACCATCTTGTTACAAAAAGACATGTGGCTGAAGCTCTTCTAGTTGTGGAAATACGAAGCTTTCCAACATGTCTAAGTACACGACTGGTGAGGCAGGAAGATGGATTGGGCGAGGAGGTCCAATTCCTTGGCCACCCAGATCACCTGATATAACACCGCTGGACTTTTTTATTTGGGGATTTATAAAGGACAATGTTTACAGGAGGATCGCGTCAAACATTGATGACATAAAAGCCCGAATTAAAACCGCAATAGCCTCTGTGGATGTCGACATGCTTGCCGCTACCTGGCGTGAAATTGACTATCGACTTGATATTCTCCGTGCGACGAAGGGGGCACACGTGGAAGTTAATTGACAAGGGTCATGAAACTTTTTGAGTCTATCTAACCATTTATGTTATTAATTTTAATCTATCTTTATTATTTTATGAGTTATTAAGCATCAAAATGGGTCCGGGACTTTATAAACAACCTGTATAATAAAAGGTGTTAATGTGTCCCTAAAGCACTCTTGCAACTCCGGAATTTAGGAAAATTTAGCGCGAGTTTTGATTCATTTTATGTTTCAATATTAAGTTCAAATGTAATAATACTTTAACTAATAATTTGTACTGATTAACCAATTTGAAAGTATTATAAGGAACTTGGTTTTACTCAGATAAAATCACTCAGGAAGAGACAAAACAAATTTTTACAAAATTAAGAAAACTTTTTTTTTTCCTTCTAATTTTACTTTAAAACTAAAACTAGATAACCAGTACTAAAGATAGAAACGTACCATGGTTAGAAAAAAAAAACTTAATACGTTTTATAAAATTTGAATGGATTATAGGCAAATGCTATGAGCAATTACTCATTTCATTGAAAAAGATTAAAAAGTTTAAGAATAAATTGATATGAATTTCAAAAATAAATTTAAGTAAATCTTATTGGCCGAAACGGTAAGTTGCTTAAAAATAGTATATACAGGATATCCCATATTCACCACACAAAATATTTAATTTAAATTTGTTTTCAAGAAGAAAAAAAGAGAAATCAAAATTTTATACATAATGTATGTTTCAGATGTGAGGAAAACGCAAATATGTTATTAAATCTTAGGAATCACTATTTATTGAAAAGAAACTAGAGACATATTTAATATTTTGATTGCCGTGGTTGTTTTTTGATATTCTCTGTCAATCAAGCAGGTTTCTACATATTTAATCTCGATTTCTTTTTCCTACTGCTGCGATTTATAAAATTTTAATAACTTTTTCAGCTTTGTATGACTTTGCTGTCTGTATTGTGTGTGGAAATTTGATATCTTTTGCCAAGATTCGGAAAGTTCATATTAGGGTTAAAAATAACAACAACAACAAAAAACTGTATGTAGACATAGTAAATTTATTGAAAAAATTTTTTTGGTAACTATAAGATAACACAGTTTTAATTTTTTGTTTTACATTCAAAATATTTCGCTAAGCATGATAATTAAAATTTTATCTAAAATTGAATAAGTGTTGAAAATTTAAAAGATGTTTATCATATTCAAAAAATTTTATATTTAGCTTTTTTTAGTTCTCATTACATACTGTGTTTCATTATAAACAAATTATTTACTAAATTTTATGTCCAATAACGAAATGACTAAATACCGATTCCTATTACAATTCATGTGGGATTGAAATTTTTTATTCATTTCTCACTTGTTTACTCAAAATTAATAAATGTAAACATGCAGCAACCTATACAAGCAGCATAAAGCATTGAAATTCTTGTGGAGATATCAAAACATCTAAACTAATTCTATTTAATTGCAAAAATTATAAAATTACACATGTTAATCTTTATTATCAACAATAAAGATTTTAATTTACGAAGATATTTATAATTTTTATTCTTAAATCACTTATGAAAATGATTTATTTCATTGCACAGTATTAAAAAACATCTAATGCTGGTGCTTTAAATTTTGCCTTTTCAAAAAACAAATAATATTCCCATGATTTGCTAAATTCATAAATATGTATAATTGTTTTATCAAAAATCAAAACAAAATTCAGTTATTAATTCATTTAATAAGGAAAATGACTCATAAAGTGAATATTTATTTGAAAAATTCATACATTATTTTTCTATGGATACACAGATATGATAAAATTTTCTTAAATAAACATGTTTTATTTCTACCCTTACGTTCAAATACAATAAAAATCCTAGACATTTCTTCCCTTGGTAGTTAGAACTTTAAGGTTACATCTGTTATTTGCTGATACATTTATTGAAATAAAAGAGTAAATATTTATTTTGAAAAATCGAATTATCTTCTGAATTGGTGAAAGGTAAAGAGATGTTTAAAATTTATTTATTTCGAAAATTTTCTTTTGAATTCCAGGAAAATGTTGGATATTTTTTTTATATTTTATTGAATATTACTAACATTTTGCAGAATATCAAGAACATATTTGTTGTGTATTATAATAGAATAACGGTAGCATTTTTCTGAATTGCAATGCAATATAAAATATTTATTTTCAACATTAATTCCTTAATTAAGAAAAATAACAATATTAATAAAATATATTATAATATATTTTATTAATATTATTATTTTTCATTATATATATATATATATATATATATATATATATATATATATATATATATATATATATATATATATATATATATATATATATATATATAAACATCGAATATTATCGTTTTTACATCATTATCGTTTATCATTCTACATCATAAAAAACAAACACTAGTAATTTCAAAACATTTGGAGATGACCTAATCGAATTCAGGTTACAAAAGGTGTATCAAGCCGCTTGTTTTCTATATTGATATTTACGCTTTTAAAGCGCATTTCTATGAACTTAAGAAATGGAAACTCAACAATCGATTAAACTATGGGAAAATCAATGTGAATTTTGAGTGTCACAATTTAAATTATATGTATAGGTTACATTTTTTAGACGGTAATAAAACAAAATAAAACTGTATAACTGAATCGTGGTCGCTGAAGGGATAGTGCAATCGCCCAACGATGGCTGGAATTCGAATTCCGCACCTGGCTCGCACCGACCACAGTGCTGACGTAAAATATCCTAAGTGGTTGACGGTTCGCGGATTAAAGTCCCTTTTCCATCTGGCTGATCGGGAGTACTGTTATTAAATTATCTAATGTTCTGAATTGGTAGACAGAAACTTTATTAGCGTAACACTAGAGCAGCAGAATGGGCTATTATAAATTGGTACTAAACATGCAAATATTGAAATTAATATTAACCAGAACATATACTACAGGAGCAACTAATAGCATTATGTCAAATGATACTGAATACAATCAGACTTCGTGTTGATGAGATGAACTGCTAGAAACATGCTTGCTTTAATCTGATAACCTAAAGCCACCGGTAAGAGCAGCGAATAATAGAATATGAAGCAATTAAATGTAGCTTAATTAATTGTTTTAGTGTAAGTCTTTCAGTTTTGCGCATGACTTCGTAATGTTGATCGATTCAAATTCCCCTCCCCCGTATGAAGAAAAGGAATGGGATATCTGCAAGTGAAGTAGTGTGGGTGTCTCGATTCTGATTGGTTGTTGAAACGTGGCATTTCTTTACGTTAGCATCTGTTCTTACCATTCTATTTCGAGAAAGCCAAGCCCGTCAATTATCAATTACACATTCTAAATTCACATTCTAAATGACACATTCTAAATTCCTTCGCAATGATTCTTTCTCAAAGATTTCAATTCTTTCACTTTATATTTACACAGGGACTTAACACGAAGACATGCACGAAGCCATGTGGAACATAAGCAGACTAGTTATGCATCGAAGTTGTCAGGTACACAAAACAAAAATATATCAAGTTACAATGTTGTTGTTGTCATCGGCCATTAAGGCAAAGGGGGTGTGATTGCTCTTGTTTACCAGTAACACCACCTATGGTCAAGAATTCCACTTCTGTCACACCCATACGTCACACCCGTAATTTTGTCCTGAACCAGGGAACGATCAGTATCCAATTCAGTACATCCAGAAGTACTGATTTGTTACGGTAACATGGAGAACTTTGTGACCCGACAGATTTAACGAGCACCATTCCCCTTTGACTACGCAGAGAGAGACTTCGGCAGGCTTGATGCGAACCCCCGTTCTTATTAACGTAAGTCCAGCGCCCTGCCAACCCAGCTATCCCGGCCTCACGGTTACAATAAAATACATTTACAAATAATAAATCTAAGTTAAGTCATAGAAGTAGACGCGAAAGAATTATATGTCAACTAATTCGATGGGTGATAAGGTTCTGTATTGAATTAACTAACCCTGTATTTAATTTACTCGCTAATTAACATTCTAAGTTATGTGGAGAACCTTAACTCTACCTTAATAAGCCATTTTGCTGATAAAGGTTAGCTGGCACTGGCATCATAGGTCACATGTGTGGGTATAAGAAGTCTTCTTCTCCTTGAAATGCAAGTATTCAATTCAGCTTATAGATACAATAAAATAATGTTAATGTATGAAACTTGAAAAATAATATTCTTTAACAGAAGAAACTCAGAATTTTTGTTCAAATTGTCCAAACTCTGAAAAATACAAATATTAATTTTATCTTATGAAAACTTCAGATTCCTAAAAGAAAATTCTTCTACTAGTAATCATTTTAGGAAAAAAGTAAAAAGTTATGTTAGATGTTATGTTTACTCTATTTCAAAACCAGCTATTTTTCTTTACTCATAAACTCTCGTAAGAACAACATTTCGAATGATAATACAAAGCTATAAAATACGGATTTTCTCGGAACATACCCCGAGAACTTTTATAGTTATCATTTCAGACTGAATTGAAGAAATGCTATTTGAAATGTTTTTATCATTGTGTTTGCTTTACAAGGAAGTCATATATGTGACCGGAACTCAAAAAATATATATGAGATAAACATGATACACTGAACATTTTATACAAGAATATTTTTTCAAACGTTAGTTTTTAAAAAATTTCATTGCTGAATTTTATAAAAATCATCTTTATTTCCTTAAAGTTATCCAACCTGAAATATTTTAAAAGCCTTCTAATAATATCATTTCTGGTGAAACTACAATAATTCTGGTAAATAAAATCAAAGTATGTTGCATTTAAACCCTTCATTTGATAATTTCGCCTTTAATATGGGAACGGTTCAACAGAAATTCTCGTTTTCAAAATTTTAGTTCTTATTGCTACACATTTAGTAAATAATACAAAACTTAAAAATAAATTTGATTGCATAATTTGACTTTATACTATGCTCTAAGATATCGTGATAAAATTACCTAATTCTACAACATTTACCAAATTTTATCGCACATTACCCTGCAAAAAATGATCACCATGATGTCAAAAGACGAAGATATGGCCCACGTTTATCAATATGATATCCGTACGAATGCCCATATGACATAGGAGATGTGATGCCTGTATGACATCAACACTGCATGCTGATATCAACCCTAGTGACCAAATCTCCGTACAATTAACATCTTGATATGCATACTCATGACATTAGGACCGTATTGTATCAACACTAGTATAGTGATATACATGAGCAAAATATCCGTATTATTTACAATATTGGACTATATTGGCATGTAATTTTCTAAAATAAAAACAATTAAGACTTATAAGAGAATAAAATAAAAAAATTTGTTGAGGAATAAATTTTTAAATATATTTTTGTATAAGTCATGAAATTCACTTTTCATCAATAAAAATATACATACATTTTGTTTGCTAACGACGAATTATTATGTTAAAACTATTAAACATAAGTCACAATATGGTTTTAACGAACCAAAATAATAAAAATTCTACAGCTGTGATTTAGTATATCAAGTATAGCAATATTTTAATGTTAATTTTGTCAAAATCATTACGAAAGCGCTTTTGTAAAAACTACTGATCTTTCTAGTGCTCCCACAGAAGCAGAAACACTGTAAATTTTACAACATTCTGATAGTTTTGACCATACTCTTTTTTTGCCGGCCAGGTGGTCGAGCGGTAAGCGTGCCTGACTGTGAAGCCAGTGGCTGCGGGCTCGAATCCCGCTCAGGGCATGGATGTTTCTCTCTGTGTGTTGTTCTCAATTGTGTGATGTGTGAATGTGGCCCACTCTATAAAACGGGTATCTGTGGCAGTGTGGCGTGGGTAATGTTGCTAGCCTCAGTGACTTAGGTTCACAGGTGCCCACTGGGTAACGTTAAATGAGTAACACTTCCGGCATCTTAAAAGGCGAAGAACGTAAAAAAGTTCAGTGCGTGCCGTTAAAAAAAATACTCTCTTTTTAAGATGTATTAAAAATGTTTTAGAAATGTAATAATGTAAGTAGTAATTTTTTCATAACAGCCTGTTGCATGTTTGGAAAGCCTCTGAAGTGAAGGATTCAGAATTTCGTGACAATCGGTATGTCAATGCATTGAGCTTAGCACTGAACGACGACCGCCTTTATTTCACGCAGCTGGTAACCAGCGATCTAAAGCTGGATGACTATCACTTCAAGACGCCACAAGATTCGGTGTTCTACAATGAGAATTTAGTTGATTTACCACTGAGCAATCGCGGTTCATATAGTAAAGCTATTAAAAGAAGAAAATTATTGAAGGCTTAGTGTATATGTTTGTGTGTATCGTATAACTCTAGAATCATTTCGACTAGATTTCTGAAATTTGGGCAGTGATTAAAAGGGATCAATTTAGCCTCTGAAAATTTCTGTTATATTGCTTGGAAGTAACTTTCTAAAGACGGAATGTTTTCATTACTTCCCATTGCTTCCATATCAACTAGCTATTGATGAACATTTTACTGCATACAATGTAGTTTATATTTTAAGGTAAAAAAATTATTTTTGTATCTCTTATTAAGAAAAATACTTTATAACACACCCCTTAATCAATTATTTTTTTATTCCTTATGTCAAACTAACTCAACGATCAATGTGAACGGAATAACATATGCCAACTACGTCGGCTAATTAGTAGTCCTAAAGTTATCTGAAACCACTTGTTTATTTTGTTTATAGTAAAGTTATACAAAAGGTGTTTCTATTCACCATCTATCCTTAAAAATAAATAAATGAAAGCCATACCGGTAGTTTTACCGTTGTCTGATGTAATAGCAGAATGTGAAGAAATTTATTTCAGCCTTTCCTCTTTAATGCAATACTCTATTGACTTCAGCGTGAAAACCACCGAATTCAATCGATGATATTTCAATAGACAGTGGTATTATTTAGAAGAAGAAATTTGGGAATTTAAACATCTTAACGCTGTTCTTCGAAGCTCTGTCACAAAGAGAAAAAAAGACACAGTTTAAGTGCCTCACGCTTGCAGTAATGCGATGATTTTAAACTATATATATATATATATATATAATCTTGCCGTGAAGAATTATCCGGGCTTTAGAACAGACAAATAACTTAAATATTTTAAAAATTATTAAACTTTCTTTTAAATCTCCAATTTGGGAATATTTTTTTTACTTAAATAAAAATTATCAAAACCACCGCCTTATTCTCAGTTTTCGCAAATTTTTATGACACCACATAATGCAGCGTAAGTTAATGCCCAGATAAGCAGTGAGTTCTTAAATATTTAAAAATTTAACCACAAACGCTTTTCATTTTCACAAAATTGACTTTTCTCCATATTGACGATTAACAATGCCACTTTCAAAGGAATTTTTTGTCATCGAAAGCAAATAACTACGTTAAAAAAAAATGAGTCGAAAGAAAATGCAATGTAAATGGAAAAAAAATTAATACAAACGAATCTTTATCTGGAAGTTGAAACAAAATAAGATACTCACGTACCATCACAGTCATCCCAATTTTATCGATAAAGCTATAAACTGGTAATCCGGAAGAGACCAAAGTAGCTACCATAAGCTTCTCCTTACGAAACATTATCCCATCTTTTAGTGTTTGTTATAATAATTCAATGGGATGGCAAGTGCAAGTAACGAATTTCGAATATGTGATTTACCGTCTAGTGAAAAAGTTGCAGTGGTCTTTCTATAAAAATACAACATTTTACCAGACAGTCGGGAATGTAGCAATTGTCACTCAATAAACCATTATTTTGAAAAACAGATTTTTTGGAAATGCAGTGCTACAAGTTACAATCCACGAATCGGAATAAGAACTGGAAATCGGTTCGAAGTGAGTCTTATTCCTTAATTAACAGCAATGAGGTTCATTTATTGCTGGAGCAAAGAGCTGACAATACCATTTTGAGAAGAACAACTGAACTTGGATGACAAAGCAGTCATTGACCAGAACAATTACATGAGAGAGATATGTGTTCTTGAAAAGAAAGTAAGAAAATAGGTGGACCAGGTCACAAAGTCAAAGTAGATGAAAGTTTTTTTCACCAGAAGGAATAATAATGCGGGTCGAGTATTGCCAAAACATTACGTTTTCGACTGCGAGTGTAAAGAGACCAAAGAAACGTTTTTGGCAAACTCTTCCTTATTGAACTGTCACTACCCTTTTCCAAAATATTTTGAAAACATTTAAGAAGGAAACACGATTTACTCTGACAGTTGGAGATCAGACGAATAAAATGGAATTTGTTAGATTTCATCATATGAAAGTCAATCATAAATACAACTTCGTCGATCCCGAAATAGGTTTCTGCACCCAAATGATCAAATGAATATGAAGTTCCGCCGTATGATTTGAAAAGGAGAAAAAGATTTCTTCTTTTGATTGTAAAATAGAATGAAAAAAATTCTTTTATTCTATTTTACAATCTGTAACTATACATTTTCTGTCAAAGCGTAACTGAGATTGTGTCCGGATAACAATCGTTTCAATACTTCCCTTAACTAGTATTTTCCTTATTTTGTTCATTCATTAATTTATTAGTATTGTTATTATTATTACGCGCAATGGTATTATTATTTATTAGAGTTAGCTTGCCGGGTTAGCTACGAAAGCATTCTCTTGCGACGGCTGTTATGTTATGTCACCAATATGGTAGCGATAGTATGTCAGCACCCAAAATAATTTATAGACTACGGTATTTGAAATTAAAAAAAAGTTATGTACCAGAAAGCAAAATTAATGAAGATATATCCCTAATTCACTTAGCAGAAATCACTGGTGATTCCAATGACGTTTGATTAATTTTGGTGATATTAGAGAAAAATAATTCACTAAAAAGAAAATGTATTGCCTAAAAGGTTTAGAACTTTTTGAACTTTAAAATTGTTATCTAATCGTTTTCGCCAATGTTTAATTAGTTTTGGTATAATAGTTACTAAATGAATTAAAAAATAAAGTATAAACTAAGATGCAAAAATAATGGCAAAATTATACAGTTTTTTTTTAAATGGCTAATTATTAAGGCATTTCAATTAATTTTGGTATCAGGTACTAATTGAAACAAAAACAAAATAAACTATGCACGAAAAGGAAAAGTTCGAGAATTAATGATATTAATTCAGTTAGGAGAAAAGTAAAAAAATCGCTCTACTATTTTTGGCACCAATGCTGTTTGCTTAATTTTGGTAATAGTTACTAAGTGAAACAAAAATAAAATAAACTATGTACTAAACTAAACTCAGTGGCGTGACAGCTGATGGAGGGCCCATGCCTACTGCGACCATCTCAGTTTTCTTCACCTTGGACTCTGTGCGCAGGAGCGGATGTTCCGGTTTGGTTGTCAGCCGAACGAGGAACCCCCAGTGTTTAGTTCGCAATCATGCTTGATTCTCTTTTATCTACATTCTGAAGGGAAGAAGGCTGAGTCATCCTTGTTTAACCCGAGGATCAAACCCAGAACCTGTGGCCAACTCCTGGCTGGATGTACTAAAAAGCAAAGTTCTTGGAGAAAATGTACTAATTTATTTAAGAGAAAGGTGAAAAAATCGTCAAGCTTTTACTGACGCCATTGATGCTTAATTAATTTTAGAAAAAAGCACTACTGCTATTGTGGTGATTGGTGCAGTTTAAAGAAGCAATAGAGCTGACAATTTGTGAATTTTTTCAATTTTTTTTGAAAGAGCCAATCTCTTAAAATTGGCTTCATGTTAAAAAATATATGTTTCTGAAAATGCGCACATTTGTCCAAAAAGGCTCAAAAAGTTTCTTTAAATGTGATTTTTTTTACAAAAACATGATATTTCCACCGTTTATATTAAAGAAGTATTAGAGAGGATATTTTGTGAATATTTTTAAATTTTATTGAAGTGAGCGAATCTCTTAAAACTAGTTTCAGGATAAAAAAAATATACGTCAAATTTTCTGAAAATGCCCTCTATGTCTAAAAGAGCTCAAAGAATGTCTTAATATGTGATTTTTATTTATCAAAGCATAATATTTATTAGAAAAGAAATAGAGAGGACAATTTGTGAATTTTTTAAAATTTTTTTGAAAAGAGCAAATCTCTTAAACCTGAATTCCTGTTAAAATACGTGTGTCATATTTTCTAAAAATGCACACATTTGTCCAAAAGGGCTCAAAGCATGTCTTTAAATGCGTTGTTTTTACCCAAAACATAATATTTCCACAGTTCTTATTAAAGAAGCAATAAAGAGGACACTTTATGAATTTTTTAAAATTTATTTTTCTTTTTTTGAAAAGAGCAAATCTCTTAAAGCTGGTTTCATGTCAAAGCATGTGCGTCATATTTAATGAAAATGCTTACATTTGTTCAAAAGTGTTTAAAGCTTGCCTTAAAATCAGATTATTTTTTTTTTACCAAAACATGATATTTCCAAAGTCTTTATTAAAGAAGCAATAAAGTGGACGATTTATGAATTTTTATAAATTTTTTGAAAAAGGAAAATCTCTTAAAGCTAAATTTCTGCCAAAACATGTGCGTCATATTTTCTAAAAATGCCCACATTTGTCCAAAAGTGCTCAAAGCATGCCTTTAAATGAGTTTTTTTAAACCTAAACATAATATTTCCACAGTTCTTATTAAAAAAGCAATAGAGAGGACACTTTATGACTTTTTTTTTTTAAAAGAGCAAATCTCTTAAGCTTAAGAGTAAATCTTAAAGCTGGTTTCATGTTAAAACCTGAGCGCCATATTTAATGAAATTTCACACATTTGTTCAAAAGTGCTTAAAGCTTGTCTTTAAATGAGATTTTGTTTTTACCAAAGCATGATATTTCATAAGTCTTTATTAAAGAAGCAATAAAGTGGACAATTTATGAATTTTTATAAATTTTTTGAAATGAGAGAATCTTTTAAAACTGGTTTCATGTTAAAATATCTGCGACTAATTTTCTGAAAATGCCCACATTTGTCTAAAAGTGCTCAATGAATGTCTTTAAATTAATTTTTTTTTTTTACCAAAAAGTGATATTTCCATTGTCAGTTTTAAGGAATTAATAGAACTGTCACTTTGTGAATTTACTTAAATTTTTTGAAAGAGCGAATCTTTAAAACTGGTTTCATGTTAAAATATATGTGTCAAGTTTTCCGAAAATGCTCACATTTGCCCAAAAGTGCTCAAAAAATGTCGTTAAGTTAGAGTTTTTCCACCAAAACATAATATTTCCGCAGTCTATATTAAATAAGCAATAGAGCAGACACGTTGTGAACTGCTTTAAAATTTTTGAAAAGACCGAATCTCTTAAAACTGGTTTATGTAAAAATATGTACAACAAATTTCTGAAAATGCCCACATTTGTCCAAAAGTAATGAAAGAATGTCTTGTAATGAGATTTTTTTTTACCACAATATGATATTTCTACCGTCCATATTAAATAAGCAATAAAGTGGTCACTCAGTGAACTTTTTAAATTTTTTGAAAGGAACAAATCTCTTAAAACTGGTTTCATGTTAAAATATGTGCGTCAAATTTTCTGAAAATGTCTATATTATTCCGAAAGTGCTCAAAGAATGTCTTTAAATGGTACTTATTAAAACTACATTAATGCAGGCTGTATTAAAGTAGATACTGTGGAAACAGTTTTTTACAACCCTTCGAAGGAGATAATTACCGGAGAAAATTGATAAATTTTGACTCCAATGATTCGACCTCCATTAACAGCCAAATGATATAAAGTACAGTTATACTTTGTTTTGATGGCATGAAATATTAAAACGTGTTTTGCTTAATCTAATAAAGCTTACTAAAAGGGCAAAAATAATGAAAATTTAAAAATTATTTTAGCTTTATTAATTGTATCGATATATATCTTTCAGTTTTGCACATATTTCTGAAGTGTTTATCAGTATTAGTTTATTGATTGTCTTCTTTTTCTTCCCGTTCGGGTATTCAGCTAGTGTTAAATCTTAAGTACTAAAAAAATGTAACTACTCTTAAATTGGTTTGAGTATTTAAAATTAAGTAGAGGCACTCTTATTTTGAAACACTCTCTCTTTGATATTTTATTAATAGCTAAACATATCAAGCATTCAGTGGAAAGACTAGTTTAAATTTGTTTTCAACTTTGATTCGAATATAATATTTTAAATTCTTCTGAATAAAAGTGTGAAATGGGCAGCATTTTTATACACTCTTACGTTGTACAAACATTTCATTCGTAACATGCATTCAAACATGCATTTTCATCAGAATACTCTTTTCATTGAATATTACATGGATTTCGATTGTCTTCTTTGACAAACAGAACTAAACGTTTTCAAACCGCAGTTTTTGTTTTATAACTTTCCATTTTATTTCACGGCAATTGAAATTTATGCATAAAATTTTATTGCTTGCTCTATAAGAAGTGAAAGTCTTAGAATTGTCATCATATTTCCTAGAAGTATATAACTATCTAATTTTCTAAATCTACAATTAATATCTTTTCTTTAAAATTTACAACATGCCCTCCAAAAGTTGGGAAAATGTTTCTAAGAATTTTTAAGCCATTTAAGAAGAAACAACTATGTAAGAAAAATGAAAAACTTTGCTGAGATTTGCTTATTAGATTTCCAAATTATATACTAAAAAGAGCGAAACCCGAACCGAAATATTTGGATTGACATCACACATGCATCTATACTCGTGAATTCAAAGACTATACAGTAAAAAAAAAATTGTGTATCTTAGCACCAAAATGTTGACAACTACTTTGAACCAAGAATTCCATTCTTAAACACCAATAATTCTCTTTTAAACTATTGGTGTAAATTATCAGCTATCTTTATTTTAGTATTCATTAAGATTAATATTTATAATTACAATAAGATAAGATTCACCTATGAGTCAGTCAAATTATTTTTATGAGACAATACATAACGATAATTTATTTAGGACTGATTCTTCAAATAAAATTAGATAGCAAATCAATCATACGCGTAACACAAGGAGAATATTGGAATGAATTAGAACTGGGCTTAACAGAGCATAGGCGAATAGGAATTATTCATTTTAAAATTATTTAATTAAGTTTACTGTGATTTAAAAACATAAATATCCTGAATACACATACATGCATTTTTGTAAGATCGAAGTTTAGTTTCCGTAGATGAATAGCAGTAATTAACCACTTCCTTTACGATTTTTTTTAAATGCAAAATATCAACATATATGTTATTCTTTTAATAAATACAACTTAACAAGCTTATTAATTTAACGAACCTAAATTTTAATTTTTTTGCGTGTAAAAAACTTTTAATTTACTATCAGTTATCATTTAATTTACCAGCATATATTTTTTTTTCTGTTCTATTATATTTTATCCCAATAGTAAAATTTAAATTTTATGCAAGCTGATCATCCGCTTTATATCATCTACAGAATAAATCCTGCTTTTACAATATAGAGTAATATTTTCAAATCTAATAGTATATATTTATCTAAAAGAATATCCTTCTGCGTGAGATTTGCTCCACCCCCCCCACATAATATTTTTAGTGGAATTTGAAGTTCATAAAAATTTTTAAGATAAGTAAAATAGACAATAAAACTGTGTTTAAGACAGTATTGCACATTGAAAGTAATTTTGTATGTAATTTTACATATGCTAAACCGAAACAGACATGCAATTGCTGAAAGAAAAAATTATCCGAATTTTGCCTCAATGTGTTTATTTTTAATACATTATTTTTAATTATTTTGATTTATTTTGACGCACAAAAGATAAATAAAAGATTTGCCATTTTCATGCACTAAAGTAACACTTATAAAATTTAAAGAGAAAAGGAAAACAAAAATTTATTTAATAATTTTTTTCTCAAGCACATAAAAGGAGACATGTATTGACAAAAATTAAAATTTTCTTTCTTTTTCGCACTTTGAAAGTTTTCAGGAGTTGTTTAATGAAGGATAATAGTTCAGTATAAATCCAAAATTAAAGTTTATCAAAAATACATAAGTAATTTTCAATTTTCTTTGTTGATTAATGTAGGGTAAACCAACCAGTGAAGGAACACTACCCAGTGAAGGAACATTTCATATATATTGATAAAAATGAGAATTTGAAAGTTTTTCTATAGATTAATTGGTAACAATAGCTTACTACCAAACAATAGGAAGTCATCTAGCAGTGTTTTGGTTTACCTGGTCAAATAGACTTCTCTGGAAAAAATTTTGAATTTGTTATTATCTCTGCAACACCTTGTTTCCTTGAAAAAATTATAAGGTGAATGTTTGCATGTATATGTTTGAAGTGGAATTAATTGCATGTAATAGTTTCATTTTTCTCACTGTGAAAAAGAGAATTCAAAATATAGTTATTGAAGTTACGTTTTATTTTTTTTAAAACATCATAATAAATACTGAGATTAGGGGTGTTTATTCACTGAATCACCAAACGATGAAGAGCCATTGAAGGAACAAGTGTTCCGTTACTGGGTTTTTTTCTAAGTTAATGAAAATAAAAGATAAACTTTAATTTTCTTGTACCTTTAGTGATGTTCAGCATCAAAAGTATGTTAATACAAAAAAAACATCTAACCAGTGAGGGAGCAGACATGTTCCTTTACTGGGCATAGATTTCCCAGTGAATTAACAGTATGTATTAATATGTTGACACTTTAATTTTCAATTCATGATTACAAAAAAAAAGTTAACATTTTCCAAGTATTTATATGTTATAATTTCAAGAATAGGCTTGTTTTTAAATATTTGTATGGCTTATAAATTCATAAAGAGCTCTAAAAAATAACCAAAATGGAGTGTTCCTTTACTGGGTGTTCATTCACTGGTAGAAACTGTTCCTTCACTGGGTCTTCTTACTACTTGTTATTTGAACCTCCAAATCTTTGAAGCAATATTATGTAAGTTCTCTACAATTGTTTTACATAATTTGCAATTAGTAACAAATATGTTGACACTGTCATTTAACTAAAATTACGAATTTTGAAATTAATATGATTTTTTAAAAGGTAAGCGAAGCTTAAGTGTTCCTTCACTGGTTAGTTTACCCTATCTGTTGCTTAAAATAAGTAATATCTGCTTTTTTTTTCAATTTTTGGTGGCTTTCATATTTAATTTATATTTAATTGCTTTCTTAAGTTGCTTAAATGAAAGATTGTAAATTATTATAAAGAGCACGTGAATCTGAAGAAAAGTTTCTGACTTCAAGTTAAAACTCAGAAAAATGTCTGTAAGAAAACATTTTCAGAATTCGAGCTATTTAGCTCACATATTGAAAAAAAAATTCTTCAAAACAAATTTAATAACTAAAATAGATAGATTCTCTAGAAAATCTAAAAGCAAAAAAGCAGTTGAATATCCTAAGAAAATTGGGCTCACATAAACCAATATTTTAAAAAAAATCTTCAGATATATTTTGAAGATTTTCTCCAAATTGTCTTAAGAATTTTATTTAAGAAATAAATTATCTTAAGTTATTTCGCTCACATAAACCTCAATCTTAGGAAAATCTTGCAATTATATTCTAAAGATTTTTCTTAAGGTTATTTTCTTGAGATTTTCTTCAGACAATATTCTTAAGAAAATTTCAAGAATAAGTGGGCCAAATAACTTCACGTATTCTTAAGATTTTTTTTTAAGAAATTCTTGAGATTCTTTTTAGTGGGGTACTATCCTGAATTATCTTGGGCAAATGAAAAAGGTTAGCCTTTGTATGATAAATTTTAAAACAAGGGCAACACAAAGTGATACTATCCAAACGCCAGTGAAGTAATACGCCATTTTTTACTTCTTTTTTTATGTAAATTCTATGTAGCTATGCAATCGCACAAAACACGTGTGCAGTCCCACAATACACCAGCAACGTGAACTACAATAAAAACGTGGTAAAACAAAACCTATTGACAAATTCTGCTACGCCCGAGCTTTCTCGTTATAATAAATATTTGCATTGCATACATACCCGAGTTATATCGGGATAATCGGGGAAGCGGTAAAAACATCAACAAAAAACTCACCTAATCGTAATCAATTGTAACCAATTACCGACGCAATCCGAAGTAGTTCAATCAAATAGTAACACTGGCAAATGTCGCTAACAAACATCAACTCGTTATTGATTGTAAACAACTACGGACATAATCAAAATGTGCCAGTATTGAAGCTTCAGGGAGCAAAAATGTTCAACATATATTGTAAATATGCGCCATCTTTTTATAAACTTTTTCCATTTTTGGTTTTCAAAGCTTTTATACGCCCTTTTACATTGTATATGAAAACTCGATTTGGTCTTAACCTGAAAAAATAGCCCCCCCTTAGGAAAATTTGCCATAGAGAAGCCTATGGTAATCTATGGCAACGTATGGCTACCATAGAAATTTGTATGGCAAGATGCCATACGCCTATGGTTACCATAGAGATTTGTATGGCACAACCCCATAAGCCTATGGCTACCATAGAAATTTATATGGCAAGATACCATACGCCTATGGTTACCATAGAAATTTGTATGGCAAAACCCCAAAAACCTATGGCTACCATAAAGATTTGAATGGCAGTATACCATAGACCAATGGTAACCATAAGGATTTGTATGGCACGTCACCATTGGCCAATGGCAACCACAGAAATTCGTATGGCAGTATACCATAGGCCAATGGTAACCTCAAAGATTTGTATGGCAGTATACCATAGAGAAAAGCTGATCTAGATCTCCACCAACGAAACAACAACTTCTATGGAGTCCTCAAAAACATCATCTAAAAGAAATAAATATCCATTATTTCACCCCGAAGTTAATTAAATTCAACATGTAATCCCGCAACACATTCCTGGTGAGTCTTTTCCGGCTTCCGGGTAGCCAATTTTCCTATTTTTGAGTGTTTGAAATCCGATGTTCCATTCTTTTAGGCTTAGAGTATCAGACCGCCATGTTAACGTGTCATCCACTTCAAGTGGAATCTTTCGCTAACTTTGGCGACTTATTTTAATATTTTTTCAATCTCATTCTTGGTCAAAAACATTTTATTGCTAACGCCTATGCGATTATTTTCCTGAATTTATTAAGTTTTTAATTTCCGGCAGTCTGGTACTTTAGTATCTGTATCTTTTTAAAATATGTCGTGATTGGGTATAGGTTTTCGCTATGTTAAATTTTGCCATTTGTTGACTTTGTACACTTTAATGAATATCCTGCTGCTTATATTTTTATCTAAATTTTTTATATTTCTTTCCCCCAACTGTTTCTGATTAAACGACATCTTTCTTTTTATTTTATCCCCTCCCTCTGATTTTGTATAAATTTTTAAAGTCACATCACTTTTCCATTATTAATGGTGTTCTATTCCCCATAGCAATTTGTAAACTATCTTCATGATGAAAAACGCGGTTAAGTGCTTATGATCAAGCCAGATCATCATTTCTTTAATAATTAAAATTTTTTAATTCTTTTAACTTGTTCGGTGATAATTTCATTTTATTGCTCTCATATATCAATATCAAAGTCAGTGTTTACATTCTCATTACTTTTTGATTTTAATTCCACTTAGGTTCTTGCAATGCTTTTTTACATTATCTTACATACGTTAGGGCTTTATATTTTTATTTTGTGTTTAATTTTTGCTTGCCATTAAATTGTTTTTATCATGTCTCTGTGTTTTACTATCTTACAACAAATAATTCTTAACTATCCACATATATTTGTACAATGTTCTGTTGCATATTTATACATAGCTTACGGTCATCAATTAACTAGATTTGCTGGATTACTGGATGAAAATTATTTAGCTTCAATATTATCAACGACACAGTCCCTGGCCATATCATCTGCTGCTGTTACCAAAAATGCTTTTAACAATTTAATCGTTCCTTAAGTTTACAACTTTTTCGTCATAGCGATGCCCTATACCCAATTAATTTTTATTTACTATCCCTGACCAAGTGTCAATTTGTTAATAGCAATTATTAATTTTACCAATTTTAATCATGTCTTAAACATGTTTTGTATTTACCAATGTTTCTATATTGCGTTCTCTTTTCTAACTGTGCTTAACACAACTCAACATAAATTTTCTGAGTTTTATATCCCTTACTAGTAGGGGATCAACTAATTTAGCCTGTTTTCTATTCTTAACTTTTCATAGTCTAATACCATCTTTTTTATAGATAAAATTTTGTTCACATGCTACCACTGGTAGCACCGTTACATATTAGGGTTTTGTCCCATTTGGTCTATTTTAAACTAATTTCGCTTCGACTACCGGCCCCACTCTTTATCTTTTGAGTTTTCATAGTATTTTATTGTTTTAGTAGTCTGTTTAATTTTTAGCTTAGTATCACATATCAAAATTTAAAAAAATTTCATACTCGCTCCGACCATCGGACCATTATTTAAATTTGCTTTCTTTTAGGTTCCTCTAATATCTGACGCTTATCTAACTAATTATAATACCAATTAATCAAATTAACGTTTTTTATACTCGCTCCGACCTCCAGACTCACTTTCTATTTTCTTGTTTTTTACAGTTTTAACAAATATTGGTTGCCTGTACTCAATATATTTTGTTCCTAATCAACATAACCTATACTTTCCCTACTCGCTCCGACGGCCGGACCCATTTTCTAACGGTTACTACTAACCATTTCAAATTTATTTGAATAAGAACAGCATTCAGAAAGGATTCTGCAAGTGAAACAGGAGAAGTTTATCAAAGAATTTTTTTAAAAAAAAAAGCTTTCTGGATATATATTTATTCTACAATTATTAAGTTTTGCATTTTTAATATCCATTGCGAAAGATTCTTGTAAGTAACTATTTTTTGATGTATGAAAAAATATCAACGAGAAATGTTGCCATAGCTGTATGGCAAAGGTGTACCATATCCTATGGAAAATATTTCGTCATAAGCTGTAGCACATCTTAGTTTTATGGCAAAAATTTGCCATGTAATAAAATGCCATAGGATATTCCTATGGGGTTTTGCTTATGGCAAAATTTTGCCATACATGTATGGCAAAAATTTGCCATTGGATATTCCTATGGGGTTTTGCCTATGGTAAAATTTTGCCATACACTTTTGCCATATACGTATGGCAAAATTTTGCCATATAAAAAAATGCCATAGGATATTCCTATGGGATTTTGCCTATGGTAAAATTTTGACACACACTTTTACCATACACGTATGGCAAAATTTTGCCATACATGTATGGCAAAATTTTTCCATAGGCAAAACCCCATAGGAATATCCTATGGCATTTTTTATGGCAAACCTATGGCAAATTTTCCTAAGGGCCTCCACAAAATGTTTTGGGTAGCTCAACTTCTAATTCGGAGAGGCATAAAATCACTAGTTTTACAGTGTAATCTCGTGGACATACCATATACTACATATTAATTCATAGGAGAATCATATTTTTCTAATATCGTGGATATCAAAAAATTGATTTAGAGATAAAATAATAATGATTATGATTGAAAACCTTTGGAGTATATCAAACTGCTTGAAATAATTAAAATATTAAAGGAAAGCATCTAAAAATATATAAATTTTTCATTGAAAATTTTCTTAATACTGTATTTTTTTCGAAAATTGCGCTTAAAAATCATACACTTACAATTATTGCAAAATTTCTCACTATTATCCTACCATTTATTTCATTATTTTATTTTCAATAGCTTATGTAATTATTTTATTTTAATTTATCCATGGAATTTTTTTAATTAATTCCTTTTTGACCCTCTTGTAGTATACATACTGGGATTAAAAGTTTAATAGACATAAAATCAGCATTTCAACAGAAAATTTCGCACATTCTTTCGAATCACCTCTAAGATCCCAATATTGATCAACCTAGCTTATAATAATATGGAAGCTATCTAGTTTAATAAGTAAACCATTGTTTACGGACTAGTTGCCAATTGACAACAACTTCGCTACAAGTTTCTGGAATTTAATCACAAATCGTATTTACTTTGGAGATTTCTCTCCAAACTACTAGAAAGGCTCTCCAATGTCCGTTATCCAGCAATCATTTCAGGGTTCCACTTCACATTGTTTTCGAGTAACACATGCGAATTGTACCATCTAAGTATATTTGAGCATTAGATTTCTAACCCCGCTACTACGCACAACTTGTTAGACACATATCATAGTTTTCAACCATACGATTAGTAAAGTAGGGTTCATTAACAGACGAAAATAATTTTTTGATCTGCGTAATTAAGAGGTAATTCCTTTTTCTTTAAGGATCTGTCATAAAAGATAACGCTTAACTAAAATAAAGGGGTGTAAAAATCAAGCTACATTAAAGTAACACTTCTTTTTTTATAAAAACGCATTTATATAACAACCACACATAAACTAAACGAAATTGAAGTAAAATAACTTTAACAGGTTACTTATAACCTTTCAAAATAAATGGAAAAACCCGCAACGGGTTAGTATGAACCTTACATTCAAAACAAAAACTATTCTCATCAAAAGTCAGCAACTATCTTATGTTCCATAAATTATCTCGCTCTTTTATGTTCAATTTATCTCGTTATATGTTTTTTTATTCATGCTTTTGTTAGCCAGATATTTTTTAGATGTTTTTAAACTTTATAACTGAAATACAGCTTTTTCTTTAAATCATAATTTCAAAAAAAAAATCATAAAAACAAAAACTATTCGAGTTTTAAAAAAAAGAAAAAAATAGGCTCATTCTCAAAAGACGAAATTTTGCTTTAGAGAAAGAAGAAGGGCGAGTAATTATACATGTTTAAAAATTTCAAATAATAATAATTTTATGGTTTGTAAAAAGTAGTTTCAAATACTCTTTGACTCTAAACGAATTAGTTTCAAATACTTAACATATTTATTCCACAAAATAAAGAGTTGTTCGCCTTATTAAGAAATAGCGAATATTAGCAAGATTGTTTTAAATGTGATAAATATTTCAGATCTTCAAATTAAATTTTCAATTCACGAGAAAAATATCAAAGATTAAAATTCAGTTTAAAACTTAATTAGCTAGAACAAATTTCTTTATTCTTAGAACGATTTTAAAATTCCATGTAAATAATTATGTATAGTAGATTTCAATATTTAATGTTCAAAATACTGTTTTAGTACATATGCATAAATTTTCGTGTTCTAAAACAATTGGATGCATAAATTGTTTCGACCTTCCTAAAAAAATCTCAAAGGAGAGAAGAAATTTTACTCGTAAATTTCGATTCTATATTACTAATTATATTATTAAATTTTTGCTTTGCATAATACTTTTAAATAGCAGATTGAGAAATTGTCATATTTTTAAAAATCAATTTAATAGTGTGTTTTTAAAGAGGTGAAGGAAAATATGATGATGACATAAAGTGTTTTATATATAACTGGCATTGAGCAGTTCACCCACCTGTGAGACAATCAATGTTCAACTAAGTATCCTTGTAATTTTACCCAACCCAGAAGACAAGGAAACTCTTGAATCAAGCATTTGGACGAAGAAGCCTTAGTGGAGGACTTTTTGATTTAACTAACCCACATTTACGTTACATGGTGAAGAAACCCCCCCCCCCCAAAAAAAAATAAACTCCCACGATCAGCTAGACGGAAAGAGGATTCTAACCCATGACATTAGTTTAGAAAAATATAAAAACATCTCTAAATCGTAATATAGATGTGGTTTAATCTATCTCAATACTAGTTGAATTCCTGTTCTTCGCACGGAGTGAATACGAAAAGGACAATAATCAATAAATCAGAACTGATAAGCATTATGAAATATGCTCAGTACTGAAAGATAGATACCCTCACAGCTGAAGAGCTTAGTGTAGGTACCAGATAAGTGACATTTTTTTCTAGATAAACACTATGCGTGTGTATAGATTGATTCATTTTTATACTTATGGAAAATATATATGTGTATATATTTATACACTGAAGAGCCAAAAAAAAACTGGTATACCTGTCTAATATCGTGTAGGGCCCCCGCGAGCACGCAGAAGTGCCGCAACACGACGTGGCATGGATTCGATCAATGTGTGAAGTAGTGCTGGAGATGATTGACACCATGAATCCTGCAGACCATGAATTGACGCCATGAACCAGTGGGTGAAAGAGGGGGGGGGATATCTTCTGAGCATCACGTTGCAAGGCATCCCAAATATCCCTGCGATGTCGTAGATTTGATGTTTTACCGGATTTCCGATACTCAGGGTATACTCGTGAAATGGTCGTACGTGAAAATCCAAATTTCCTTGCTATCTCGGAGATGCTATGTCCCATCTCCCGTGCGCCGACTATAACACCACGTTTAAACTCACTTAAATCTGTATAACCTGGCATTGTAGCAGCAGTAACCGATTTGAGAACTGTGCCAGACACTCGCTGTCTTATATATCGTTGCCGATCGCAGCGCTGTACTTTGATTGGCTTCATACCCCTTTATTTGCATACTCATGCCTGTACCAGTTTTTTTGGCTCTTCAGTGTATATATATATATGGTAAAAGCAAATATTTAATTACAGCCTACTAAGAAGATAAACGAGTTTTTTTTAGGGAATTATTTTTAAACATAGAAATAATATTAAATTATACAATTAAGCATTTAGTATATAATTAACACAATTATTTAATTATTAATATATTAAGAATGCATTTCAATGTAAATATAATACATGAAAATTTATCTTTAAATCACAAAATCTACATTTATTTTAAGAATCTATCAGACGCAATGGATAGCAAATTAAAAGAAACATTAAAAAACACAATTTGAATAATTTAATTAGAAAATGTGTCATCAATCTCAGTTATTAAAATGTTACCAAACGCTAAAGAATACTTATACTCGAAGGAATTTTTCCTTAATAGGAATATTACGCGTTTTTTCTTCAAATAAAATTAGCAATACATATCTCTTGGACAGTTTAATTAAAATCATTTTTGGCAAAGTGACAAATGTCAAAACAATGTATTGTCTTACTAATTTCTAAAATCATTTTAATATTTATTCATAATTAATTCATATTTGATAAAATTTTTTGACTGTATAAATAATTTAATATATCTGTTAATATTTTTATGAAAAAAACCGTTTCAAAGTGATGGGACTGCTTTAGTTATTCTTTCACAATCTAGTTATTTTGACTGTTTTTGGGCGATATAAGTATATACTAAGTTCCCGTCTTTCTAGTGTTAACGTGAGCACTGTTGTTGGCACGAGCCGGTTGTGGGATTCGAATCGACCTGAAATCGCTGGGATTCAAACCCGGGTAACCTCATTGGGATTCGAGTGCTCCTCCCCTTCAGCCACCACGGCCCTCAGTGAGTTATTGGCGACAATCTGCGTAACATCCATGAGAATGATCCGAAACTATGCCATCTCAACTTTGCTCCTAAGCAGAGAGTGTCATCCCCGCTTTATATAGCTACACGGATAGTGGGTGTAATTTTTGACTCGTAAGAAATGCTTGTATTCCATCCATCTTTAGATCGAAGGGTACCAGATTGCCTAAGGCAGCACGGCTCGTGCACAATCCTAATCACACTGTCGTCATATCTTTGGTCCCTAAATAGTGGAGCCATGATTCTCTGCATTGCATGTTGCGAGAGTACTTTACTCTACTAATAAATCAAACACCAAATTTATGGCACAGGATTTATTATTTTTATTCTTAATATCATTTAACTTGTACAAGATCATGTGTTTTAAAAGTCAAGTTCCAATAAACCCATAATTAAATTAAATAAAAAAATCAAGATTCCCATTAAATAAATTCTAATTTTAAATATTTCTAAAATCTCAGTGAAATTTAAATAATCGCAAGTAAAATTGGGACATCTATACCAAAGTGAGAAATACGCTTCTGCAAAATTATTCTCTGATTACAAATGAACGCAATCAAGTTTGATATTAATATAGATTAGTTTTCGAATCTGATCTCGCAAATGTTACGTTTTCACCATAGCATACAAATATTTAACTTCTTCTTATATTTACATTTTCCAGACATAATCTCAATATATTATTAAAAAAGAGTAATTTCATTTAACACTTTGCTAGGAATATTATATAAAAGCTAATAGTTTTGTTGAAATTTCTACTTTAATTGAATATTTTTCCACTAAACTCTATAACAAGCAATTTCAATATTGAACAATTAATTATTCTCTTGCTGGTATGAAAGGCCAAGGGACATTCTAGAATTAGCAGGTGCTTATTACTGAAATAAGCCTCTAACTATATTTAAGCGGCAGCCTAAGGTTGTCCCTTAGTGTCATTGTCACATTCGTACCTTGACGAGATCGTGTTTATCAAACTGCGGAAAGGAATTACATCCATGACAATGGATTGTTGATTTTAAATTGGCTATTAGACAATTATGTCAGGAAAAGATAAGGTTGGTTTTGATTATGATTTTACTCTTCTCTTGAAATTTATTATTTTCGTATGTAATATTTATTATGGTAACTAAATTATGTCAAGTAATTTCTCTATGTCAGAAGTATTTTTCATATACTTTCGACAACAATAACATTAAAATAATAAAAACAGAAATTTTACTTAAACAGTAAATTTATTTATACCTAAAGGTAAATTAAACTTCTAAAGGCTAACATGGAGGGGGGCTAAATGAGAAATACGACTCTTTGCAAATTGCCGCCATCATTTGTGAGACTTATTGCAATTAGAGGTATGCAGAGACATTATCAGTTCGTAAAGCACCAGATTTTCCAATCAGTTAACGACGTATTTATTGTAAGCAAGATATATTCCATCTTTATAAATTTCTCAATAAATGGGAGCCAAATAATAAAATTGCTCAATAAAATTGCCAAAAATAATACAAGAAACAAATTAGTCTTACCCAATTTATCAAATGTAAAATTAAAAAAGTAACCAATTTTACTGGTTCAAAGTTCTTATTTTTAACAAAGTCCCTTTAGAAAAAAGGTTGACTTTAGTTTCTATTTTGTAGTTTGTCAAGAATAAAAAAATTGATGAGAATCAATCCCTAATCATTTCCTGTAATGTACTATTACCTAAAATTCGATATAATAGTGTTTATCGAATCTCTTTCACTGAGTAAAGTAAACAAAAAATTAAATTTAAGTACCTTATGCTTAAGGGAAAGTTATAATTTAAAGCTATGGAAACCATATTCTTATGGAGAAAAAGAACAGTTAATTAACTTAAATATTTTTTAAGTAATTAAATTATTTTTTTTTAAAAATCTCAGATTTAGTGAGATTTTTTCTTCTGCATGAAAATTATCAAAACAAGGAATGATTCATTATTAGCATTTTGAAAATTTTAATGAGCCCTGATAATGCAGCAGAGTTTAAATACAAAAGAATTAAAACACAAATACTTCCGATTCTTACAATCCTGCGGCCTTTCTTAATATTGATGTTTTGCGGTATTCTTAGAATTAGCAAAGAGAACATCAGGTTAAATTCATCCTGAAAGTCAGGATAAATTTAACCTGAGTCGAGAAACTAACAGAAATTATGAAAATAGCATATTATTTGCAAATAAGAATAAATAAAAGTTGACATTTTGAATGAAAGTTTATTTAATCACTGATTTAGTAAAAAAAAACACTATTTTTATTGAGCTATTAATTTTTAATAAGCACATAAAGTATTCTGATTTTTGATTACACCTAAAATTGCTCTTTAAATTTTTGCCTTCCGACATTTTTTTAAATATTTTATGATCTGCATAAAAACCAATATTGAATACTAAATAAATCTCATGATAGAACTAAATACTTTAATATCTGTCGTACTCATCAAGTGACATTCTTTCAATAAACTGTGCTTGAAATTAAAATGTTATGCAATTATTATTTTAATCCTAGTACGTATTTAATTAAAGTTTATTCTATATTCTAATTTAGGATATTTTTAGAATTATCCATTGCATTTTAGATGAAAGTTTCTTTCATTATTAGGTTTCTATTATTTTAAAAGTTATCTGAATATATTATGTAATAATATAGTAAACGAAAACCATTGTAACTAACTATGCTAAACCATAATTGTATTTTGAGTTTAGAAAATTCTGAAATTCATGTGAGTAAGTAATTGCTCAAATATTTTAGCATTTGCAAAATAGCATAACTTTAATGAGTGTTTACTAGCGGCTATTTAATTAGTATGAACTTTCTGTACCGTTAACACGCCGAGACATTTTGAAACCAAATTTTTAGACTGCTTTGTGTCAGACATAACGTTTCAAAAGTTTGTTTAATTTGTTTATCAAAGAGTGTTAAGAAGATCAGCTACAAATAGGCTAAATTTAAAAATAATAACTCTTGTATTTTTCGAATTCCAAGTTTCAAAACTATCTAAATATAAATTTATGTTGCGGAAAATGAAATGTAATTTCTTCTCCTTAAAAATTTCAGCAACGCAAAACTTTTATCAAAAGATATAAAAATGAATGTGTCTCTATTTGTCCTTTATAGGCTCCTAAGCCATCCGACCGAGAGCGACGAAATTTGGCACGATGCTGGCTCGAAGCACGGGGAAAGTATTAGTCAACATTTGAACATTCCACTAAGAACCGCAGAAAGATTAAAAAAGGAAATCGAATTTCTGATTGTTTAAGCATTAGCCATTGTCTTAAGTTTAACTATAGACAGTGCTATTTAAAGCAGTGATATTTGTTAGTTATAGCTCTATTTCATAAAAATAGTTTAAAGAATTATACTTTAATATTTAATTAACTTACATGCGATATGTCACGCAAATTCAATTAACAACATGAACAAGATAGTACATAAAAAGACTATATCACCTAATTTGTATTTTTAAAGTTATCTGAAGCCACGTGTTTATTTTGTGAATAGTAATTCCCTTAAAAATTTTTTCTACGTTAGTAAATAATTTAAAATGAACAATAATTGAAATGAAAAAACAAATAATTATGCCCTGAAGGGCAAAATTAAAGTAAAGGTGGTACTAATTCGTTTAAGAGAAACGTAAAAATCGCCATACCATTACTGACGCCAAAATGATGCTTAATTAATGTTGATACTACGTATTGTTGGGCGAGTGTCAAAGACTATGTCAGCTTTCATCTATCCTCATTTTATACACTGGTGAATTTAAATTGAATAATTGTAGTAGTAGACATGCTATAGTACTACTCCACTAAAACTTAATCTGTTATAGAATTTGATGAGCGGATACCGCTAGTTCATTCGTCGCTGTTTTCTGAGAAGTCGGGAGATCTGTATTAAATCACCAAACTTATAGTGCTGCTTGTGAGACTTGTTTATAGTAGTTGTGAGACACAGTTGTGTGTGTTTGTGGTCGCTATTAGTAGGCAAGTATGTATGTACAGTACGCAAAAAAAATTATGAACCACCTTGTATTACTTTTGATCTAAAGATCGGATCATCACGTTCTAGGACTTAATCCTAATGGTTCGAGGGGTTATATTAAAGTAAAGACTTTCTTAAAATTCAATAAATATTCAGCCAATTTTCCTCAAATTTTGTATTTTGACGCGCAAAATTAAGCACTTTAAATTCATGTAAAAATTATATACTTTAAAATTCTAAATATTTCGACTATTATTAAATAAAATGATAAAAAATAATAAATATTTACTAAAATCTATTTTTTCAGGCTATCTTTAGGTGAATGAATTTTAGAACTATGTGCAAAAATTTTTCAATTTGCTTTAAAAATTCTCGAGATATAGTGAAATACGCAAAAAGTAAAATTAACATTAAAGGGTCTAAACTTTAGACCGCTTTCCTGACCAAACTATGGGAACCATATTTCCCAGATTGCGACTATCCTTTCCATTTTGGGGGTCAGAAATCCGAATCCGTCGAGAAAAAAAAGTATGTTTATTCAGAGAAAGTACGTGTTTGTCTCGGTTTTCGTAACTTAAAATGTCGTTTGCACTAATTAATCATATTCAAGGTCACCCTCTTAAACTCTAAGGTTAAGGCTTAGAAGGTGAAGATCCGATCATCACATCAAGAGTTATTTAGAGTGGTCCATTTTTTTCCGGTCTACTGTACTCGCCGTAATGCGTATAGAGATAGTGAAGCAAGAGAGCAAGAACTATGTCGCAGATGGAAAGTCAACAGCTCAATGTGTACCTTGCCCTTCGTAAACGTTGTGTTCAACTCGAAGTGAGCGCTCCTGTCTAGGTGTGCCTTCTCTGGTCACGTTAGGGTCACTAATGTGAGGTAAGTGTTATCAACTACATCAGTTGATAACACTTCCCAAACTTATGACTTTTGTGTGCCCTTTCTAAATTTTTCGTAACGCTGTGAAACACTAATAAAAAAGTAAATGTATCTTTTACTATAAAAAAATTTCACAAAATTGAAAATCACAACGGACTGTTGACACCACTAATTATTAACTGTTAACTCTGCAAAAAATAGCCAATAGAAAATACGTAATTGTAAATTTTCATGGCTAGCTTTGTTTTTTAATAAAAAATTTTGAAATTTTCGTTTGTTGCAAGATATTTCGCATAAAAACGCGTACCACCGCAAAACTGTTTCCGTACCCCTGGGGGTACGCGTACCACACTTTGGGAAACACTGAACTGCATCAACTATCATTTATGAAAAGGTACCCCAACATATAATTGAGTTTACGATCTCTTATAAACTAGTGAATCGGAATTGAAAAGTTGTAGTGGTAAACACACTACAATATTAATTGAACTAAAAAAAAAATAATATACGTACAAAAAAGTAAAGTCAATGGAAGAAAGATACTTATTCTTTTTGAAGAACCGTAAAATGTAATGGGTATTATATTGATATGTTTGGTAATTATTATAACTTTACCAATACTAAGCAGTTTTGACACCGATACAATGGAAATAAGTATTGTATGCCATGTGCGTCGGAGAAAATGACTTGATAGTGGTAAATTATAATTACCATGAGTTTGTCGCTATCATTCATGTCAAGTGCTGCTGGCAGCAGTAAATCTCTATTCTGCTGGAATGAACTATAAAAATCATGTTTTGATCTATTTAATAACATAATATTTGATCTATTTAATGAGTTGAAGGGCAAGAAAAAATAATAAATGAAAAAAATTAATAGTTGAAATCACTTCAACTTACTTGATTAAGTCGGTATACCGTAAACCGGGGCGAGTCTACCCATTTTAGTTTTATTTAATTTTCACTATTTTAAATTGAAAATAAAAAAAAAATTACCGACGGAGGACTTAGTTCAGACTCTAAGAAAGATGGCGCTGTAGTAGTTTGATCCGTTTTTATTTATTTGGTGTCTTTTTAACCGACCTGTTCAAACGACTTTTGAGAGATTTGTATTGAAAATCAGCAAACTTTTCCGTAAGTATATTATTATTATTTCTATTTTCACTTTGGTTAAGTGATAAACTCATCTAAGACTAAGATTACATTAATTTTATATGAAAAAAAAACAAAAAGAATGTAAGTTTTGCTGTTGTAAACAAAAAGTCCGAATTCGCGGAGCGAGTCTACCCATTCATATTTAGTTCTAATAAAGCATAATAATATAATTTAGAAGTTTGTTTATATTAAAATTAAGTCATTTTAAATGAATTTGAGTATATTATTTTAATTCTGCATTGATAAATTTATCATTAATAAGAAAATTTATAGGTTAAATATAAATGTAAATATAAAATATGTTTATTTTACCTATTTCTATATTACAAAATTAACTTTTTTTATTTAATGCAAGTTAAATAAATTATTATATATTATTACAGATGGTTCGAAATTATATTCGCAAAACAAATGGATTTAAATGTTACAAAAAAATGCCACCTGAGATGGGAAAAGCTATCCAAAGGATAAAAGCCAAACAATAACAATATTAATTTTAATTTATTTTTATCAACAATAATCAGAAAAAAATGTTATTTTATAATGTTAATGATTATAAAAACAAAACTGTGATCAAAATGTGATAATCGATCAAATACTCAATTTGTGTTATTTCATGAATAAAAAAATGGAATATATAATAAAGTTATGAATTTTACTTCATAAATATCCTATATAGTAACTAAAATAACAATTTAATAGTAAAATTTGATTATTTACAATGTTAACATTCATTTTAGTAGAATGGGTGGACTCGCCCCATACGAGAGATTTGTCAGCAGTTCTATAAAAATATATAGTAACAGCGAAACTGTCAATATTTTCTAAAATCGATTTCGCAGCTTTAAAGAGGGATAAATAGCGATTCCGAAACACCTATTAAAAGCCTTTTTTCTTTAATATTTGCAAAAGTTTGACCACTTGAAAGTTGACAAACTGAAAAAATGGGTAGACTCGCCCCGGTTTACGGTATGTCTTTTAGTTTTGTACATGATTTCGTAGCACTGCTCAGTTCTGATACATGGATTATTTTCTTTCTTTTATTCTCCTCGTATGAAGAACGGGAATTCATCTAGTAACTCTCACTTTAAAAATATTGATATTTAACAATTTTGATAATGTTTTGCCGTAGTGTACATTATAATTTCATATGATACATTATAATATATGCTATCAAAAACCTCTTTATTCATTCAATAAATGATCAAATCCCAATCAATCCTTTCTATCTCTACTTCCAAATACCCAAATCTATTAAGCTGCTTCAAATGCTTAGTAATATTTAATATATACGTTATTATCACAACTGTTTGCTTTCGCTAAAAATAACAAACCTACATCAGACAGCAATATACTCATAAAACTATAATGAGTATGTTTTATGAATTTTGACTAATTTCATAAATTTTTTCAATTTAAAAAAATTTAAATATTTAGATTTTCATTTTATTCTTCTAAAACATAAGTAAAATTAATACGTTAAAGTATTGCACAAAAAAATAAAATATTCATCTTAGTTTTTTTAATTTAACTAATAGATTCGAAAATATATGTATTTCCTATTTTAGCACTAAAAGCTACCCATCAAAATTATTTATTTAGGAAAAAACATCTGAGATGAGATGTTTATTGGTTTAAAAAAATATTTCATTTACAGCTTTATTTAATTTGAATTTTGTTTGATTTAACATAATTACTTTTATAATAAATGAGATGCTTTAGTAAAAGGTTATATGAAGTTAATAAGTATGCAATACCAACTTTTATTAAATTTTATAATAATAGTAAACCAAACTTAACATAAACTAAAACATAAAATTAATGAGCCATAGTAAATATTAGCGAAACGCAAAGTGCAGTTTAAATGCAGGCAATTTGCTGAAAAAAATATTTTTTTTTTTGTTTTTTTTCTATTTTCTCATTCTATACACTTAAGCTTTTATTAAAACTCGTATTATTTCAAAGAAAAGATGGACAAATAGTTTTAAGTGAACTTTTCTTATAATTATGTCAAAAGAAAAACCAATGATGCATTAAATTTTAAATGGTTTAAATGTATGTGTTCTTTGAATTCAGTGCTTCATTTTAAGTATTTTCGAATGTTCTGGGAATCAACGTCTTAAATTACTTAACGTTTCGAGATATTATTTGCTTATAAATCTTTCCTCCACTGAATTTGCAGAAATATTTTAAAAAGATAAAAATAATTGAATTCAGTTTAATAGGAAAATTTATTTTATTTCACTATACAAAAGGAAATATAGTTCTGTTCTATTTAAGGTTATTTATGAACTTTGTATCCCAAATTTTCCTTTAAAATACATTTTACTATCAATTTCAAAAATAGGTACTATTTTGAAACTATAACATGCATCTGTAAGAAAAGAGAGAAATTTTATTTTAGCTCATAAATTTTCATTACTGAATTCATTTATGTTTGACACATATTATTATAAAAATACGTTTTCTAACAATAAAAATACTTGCATCTCATAAAAAAAAGTGTCAGTAAGCTCTTTTCAATAAGTAATACCGTAAAATACTTAGTCTGATCTGCTTAGTTTCACCAAATAATACGAAAACAATTAGCTTAATTCCAGCCGCGTATTTACTTAAAGCATCTACGAAACCTATGTTTCTTTAGCAAATCATTATAATGTAGCAGGCATTAGAAGGCAACTACAATACCAAGCAGTGATTTTACTTAAATTTTTTTAACAATTCATATAATTAAGGCTACATTGAGTTTATGCAAGAAGTTTCTTAATGACCACCGTAAAAGTAAAATGTATTTTCAGCACCCTTGTTAACTTAAAGATAAAAAGGAAAAAATATTGTGTGGTTTTAAATTAAAATTTAATAAAAAAAACTGCACTATCAAAATCTGATCAAAGGTGAAAGACCCAAATAAAAGGCACACTCCTGATCTAGGCAATAAAGTGTGTTCCTAATTTTGAGTGTAGATGGTGGTATATGCCATTAAAACAATGTGAATGAGTGAAGGTGAAAATAAGATTCTTCCTTTCTTTGCAATTCAATACGAAATAGCAATGCAGCGAAGTGATTTTGCTCGATGGCACATATTGTTCCAATAAATTTGATGCTTTAAAGTGCCCTTCTAATTGAAAGAGATCCTGCCTTGACCGTTATTTTATTTTATATGCGATGCCGAACAATGTTCGACTCCGTAGCCTCGTAATTTTTCACCCGTCCCAGAATACTAGAATTGGGAGAAACTATAGTCATTAATGAGAATTTTTTGTTTGAATTTACCTAAGGGTGCCCAGATTTAATTACCTTACCTTAATTAAGAAAGATGTATATAAAAAGAACAACGAAACACTTTTGATTGAGTTTTCAATATGAATATGCTTCCATTTATTGCCTTTAACTACCTAAATATGGTAAAATTTACCGTTTTTTTACACTGCAAAAAATAACCTGTAAATTCGGCAGAACAAAAACACGTTTTTTACAGAAAAAAGTGTTTAGAGAAAAACACGGATTTTTTTCTGCTTCTAACCTGTATCTGCAAAATTTAAAAAATTCTCGTTATTTTAAGGACTTTCCCAGCATATTTAACGGTTTAAGGTCATTTTGTTAAGAAAACGGTTTTTCTCTGTTTTTCACCCACATATATATGAGATCAAAACCGTCTGTTCAAATTTTAGGTTTATTTACAGAGATTTGTTAAGAAAACGGTTTTTCTCCGTTTTTCACCCAAATAGTTATGAGATCAAAACCGTCTGTTCAAATTTTAGGTTATTTTCAGAGATTTGTTAAGAAAACGGTTCTTCTCCGTTTTTCACCCAAATAGTTATGAAATCAAAACCGTCTGTTCAAATTTTAGGTTTATTTACAGTGATTTGTTAAGAAAAAGGTTTTTCTCCGTTTTTCGCCCAAATAGCTATGAAATCAAAACCGTCTGTTCAAATTTTAGGTTTATTTACAGAGATTTGTTAAGAAAACGGTTTTTCTCCGTTTTTCGCCCAAATAGCTATGAAATCAAAACTGTCTGTTCAAATTTTAGGTTTATTTACAGAGATTTGTTAAGAAAACGGTTTTTCTCCGTTTTTCACCCAAATAGTTATGAAATCAAAAACCGTCTGTTCAAATTTTAGGTTTATTTACAGAGATTTGTTAAGAAAACGGTTTTTCTCCGTTTTTCACCCAAATAGTTATGAAATCAAAACCGTCTGTTCAAATTTTAGGCTTATTCACACAGTTTGCTAACCATACGATAATTTTACCTTTTTTTCAAATCATTTCAAGATTGTTTCTTTGCGTGCTCTTTCTTTTTAGCAATGACATTATGATTTCGAACATTGCATAAACAAAACTTTAAATCGACTTTATTTTCAAAATGATAAGGGATTATTATATTCTTTTAGATATAATTTCTTGCTAAGTTAAGTTGCCAGACTTTTTTTATAATTATCTTATAATATCAGACTTTTTATTTAATATAAGGGTAAGTCACTATAGTTTTTAATGTTTCTGCACTTAAATATGGTTTTAATATTTTTAAGACAAAATCAGTTTACGTTCTTTCTACTCAATGAAGATTGGAGCTTTGGTAGCTCAGGGAACAATACAATTGCCTCGCAATAAGGATACCCAGGCTCAAATACCAGCGTTGAAGAGTTGAATGGTCATGTGACTTTTACGCCTAACTCTCACCATTCACAATGTTGACGTACGTTTTTTGTTAAAATAGCAGAGTTTTTAGCTATAATACCAAACTTTTTCTTAAAATGGTGAAGTTTGTTTGTTAAAATAACAGTACTTATCTGCTTGAAAAGCCCGTGTTTATTTTCAAATAAAAGTAATTCACTATTTTTCTGGAAAGAAAAGAGAAAAAAGCACTTTATGCTGGACTTTCAGCAAAATGTTAAATTCAGAAAAATGTAAGATTAACCGTAAATTTCATAGATTTTTTTACATTGTATTTATATAGAAACAGCAAAAAAGCATGTTTGTTTTTACTGAAGCGCTTTAGTAATGATTTTAGTAAAATTAAGAGTAAAATATTTTTTCAAAATATGCTTGAAAACTTGGTAAACTTCGGTAATTTCATCATGATACCTTAGAGTATAGCATTAAAACCATTTATTAGGTTGAAATTTACTTTACCGTTTTGCATAGTAAATGAGTGGTACTAAATGTATAGTAATATAAACTATAATTTTGAATAATAGAATTTCCAGTAAACCGTTACCATATGAACGGAAAGGTTACCAAATGATTGATTTAAATATCGTATATTTTAGTTTTATTACAATAATCACGTTTTTTTTTTTGTCAGAAATATTGTTTTTCATATGGTGCAGTAATTATTTTTTCTCTGTGTACGTTTTGTACACCTTCCTTCCTCAGTTGTGACTCTTTTTTACTTAATTATTGATAAGTGAAACCAATGAGCATATTTTTTTTCTTTTTTTCTTTTTTTATTTTATTACGATGATTCAAAACCTATACATTAAGAGAGGTATCCTAATATCCTTTCCAAATTAATTATTGAAATTTGCAGCGAAGATTTAAAGTCATCTTTCGTCTTTCTCTTTAAGTCTCAAAAACTTATTTGAAGCTCTGAACAATGGGAAACTACTTTTTAGAACTTCAAAGAACAAATAAAAAGCGCATCCCGAGTTTAAGGAATTAAAAGTATCTTATATAACTTCAAAAGAAATAAAAACTACAAACATTAAAAAATTTTAAAAAAAATATCTTTAAATATTCTTTTAGTTAGTAACCTTTTGATAAACTTTGAATAAAATAATTGTGAAAATAATTGTTTACGAATACAAAAAACAATCTTTTCGGATCTTTAGAAAAATAAATCACTTTTTCCTTTTTTACCAATACTGTATTCTTCCTTTTATACTTAAGCTGTAAAGATGATTTTCTTTTTATTATTCAATTTTTTTATAAAGCTTCTTTGTTTCCCTAATAGCTTTTTTAAGAATGCTTTCAATATACTTCTTAGAGCGTGTTAAAAGTTTAAATTATCCGTAAATTTCAAAGTGCAACTCTCAATAAAAACGTTGTATCCAGTTAAATGTATCTAAACAATATCAAATTAATTAAAGAACATTTCTGCTAATTATGGATTAGATGTATAACAATTCAAAATTGCGATTTTTATGAGTATTTTGAAACAAAAAAATACATAGTAAAGTTGATAATTTTGCAGAAGTTCTATCGCTTTCAACGCTAAATATTTATTGTAATTTGTTTTAATATTCTAATGATTTTAATCATTGTAATAATTTTTGTTAAACATTGAAAAAACAAACATTTACTTAAAAATAATATAAATCTAAATTTGAGTTAAGGAATTTTTTAGAGTTAAAGGAAAGCTATTTCCCTTAGAACTTAACATACATTTTTTTGAGTAAATAAAATAATAAAGATAGATAACAATTATCATCAATTATTGAATTATAAATATTAAAACACTAAACTAATGTTAATTATTTTTAATTAGATGAAGCAAAAAAGCTCTTCAATTCAACATTACTGCAAAACATCACAAAGACTGTTTTAAATTCTAAAAGAGTATATTTAAATTCAAAGATATTTTTAAATATTTTAATTTAAGATATTTCTCTAAAACGAGTTTGATTCCTGGCTTACAGATTTTAGCATTTCCCCAAATATTTCTTTGTTTTTTTTTTTTCTTTTTGTAGAATTTAATAGCAATTCCATTCAAAATAATCAGTTAAATTAACATTATGCTTAACCTAGTAAACTAAAGTATCAATAATCTAAATATCTCAACAAACAGTCACGATGATTATTCTAAATAATCACTGTGACTGATTATTTAGAATGATCATTTATTAAATATCATTTAATTGCAAGATATTTCTGTAAAATAAATTCAATACTTTTCTTTTGTTAATCTTTTTTTTTTTGTTAATTTTTCCTTTTTTCTTTTTAGAGCTTAATATTAATTTTCAATCAGCTAAATTAACATTAATTAATTTGAATTTATCCTAAAGAAAAAGTCCCAAATATAGTAAGGTATTAAAAAATATGAGAAAATTTTTTTTTGAGTTTTTTCTTTTAATTTCATGTACCTACGTTCCCACAGTGAGAAAAAAAAGTATAACCAAAAATTTTCGAATGCGGAAAATGTTATCATGCTTCTGGCACCATGGAAACGACAAAAAAACTCAGTAATTTTTACCGAAACGCATTGGAATGATTTTTGGAAAATTAACAATAAAATATGATTTTATAATATGTGATAAAATTTAGTAAATACGATGAAATTTACTAATTTTATCATGATGCCTTAGAAAATTTCATGAAAGCCATACTGTAAAAAAAGTGGCTTGGTGGCGCAGTTGGTTTGTCGTCGGCCTTCTGAGCCCAATTCTGCGGGTTCGATCCCCTGCCAGACACCGGATTTTCGGGATGCAGAAAATCCTCAGCGACCATGCCGTATGATTATGCGGCATGTAAAAGATCCCTGGAGTGTCTTATTGGCTCTTGGTATTTCCGGCAAAATTAAAATTCCTAGTGCACCAAATGCATCCAAATAGAGTCTAGCCATCTAGTGTGGCGGAAACTAGACGTCCAAATTAGAATGACCAACGGTATCTCACTCATTGTGGTGGTCCTGAAAGAGTGGATACCACCTCTAGAGAACGCACTAGGTCTGCTCATCTTCAAGACCGATTGTGCAGCTCATTGGAAATAAAAAAATAAAAAATACATAAAAATACTGTAAAAAATTTCAAAGCAAATTACGGTAAAAAGTACCGTCACAGAGGGTGCTGATGCTTCTTATTGTGAAACAATTTTTACCAAAGCATTTAGATTTTCCGGTAG
Source organism: Parasteatoda tepidariorum (assembly GCF_982258835.1). NCBI lineage: Eukaryota > Metazoa > Arthropoda > Arachnida > Araneae > Theridiidae > Parasteatoda > Parasteatoda tepidariorum. The sequence continues at coordinate 38,445,283 of NC_141755.1, forward strand.
GAATCTGAACCAAAAATTTCATATACCGTAATTTGTACAGTAATAATTACCACAAAATCACTGGATCACTCGAAATAAATAAATATTACTGTAGCAGTTACGTTATAATATTTTATGATAAAAATGCGTTTTTCGGTAAAAAATATTTAGTGAATTATGCACTCTAACTACCGGTACATTATCAATAATTTGATCCGATTTTTTTACAATACATTTATACGATTAAATTTACTTTTTAGTTTTGTATTTTCCACTACTGTATGCATACTATATGTGGTGATAAGAACTACTGTTTTGAAAACCAGAATTTCCGGTAAACCGTTACCATATGAACAGAAAAATTGCTAAATGAAACGAAATACTGTATGTTTAGGTTAGATTAACCAGGATTATGATTTTTTTTATCATAAAGGTCATAATCATACTGTATGCTAATTATACTACATTTATTACTATATACTGTGCAATAATTGTATTTAAATATAACAGGATTTTTCGTTCTCCGTGCATCTTTAGAATTTCGCATTTTTTATATCCTTGAAGAAAATTATTTTGAAATTCGAGCAAAAAATATCACAGTAATTTCCTGCTAAAAATAAAAGTTCCAATACAATACTGTGACATTTACAGAGAGTTTTTTCAGGCATTTTGTCGAAATGAACTCTTTCTCTTTTTTAAAAAATATTGAATAAGAATTTATTTGCATTTTTATTGGGTGCTATATGAAGGATCTTTCAGAAGTACTAAAACTCTTCCTGTCAATAAAATTGCAATAAAATTGAGTTGATATACAGTAATAAACAGGGAAGCGACAACATCAAAGAAGTACTTCTAAAATCTATAAAACTGGTACCAGCTGCTCTGGTAATAGTTGCCATTTCAAAAACATGTTATTATATCCTACTTTAACATTTTATCATAACTTTTTGTTTGATGAAATGTAAAGCTGTTCTCACTCAGCGCAGAAATTTTCCTTTAAGAGCAAAAACGTAACGTAATTTAAATATTTTTTTAGAAATATTTTTCTAGTGTAATGCAAAAAATTTAACTTTTAGAAACAGTATAAAAAAGTTATTTTGAAATATTTTTGCTAGTATTGGTCATATTAGTTTTTACTAACAGATGACGTTATATAGTTCTGAAAACTTTAACTTCATTATAAGTATGGTAGCTTTTTTTAATTATTGTGGTTTTGATCATTAATGTAGTCAATGTGCTGCGCTTCGAAACAAAAATATAATTGGGTTCTTACCTTTCGAGAAAAAGAAGAAGACCGCGGATACCCACACATGTGGCTTATGACGTCAGAACCAGCTGATCATTTATAAGCAAAAAGGCTTGTTAAAATTGAGCTAAGTTTCTTTACATGAATTAACGTGAAATATATTAAATGCAACACCATATCCCACATCGAAATTGTTGAAATACAATTCTGTCTCATCTACGTCTTTTACTTAACTTATATTTATTATTCAAGTATTTTATTGTGACCGTGATATATTTTAGTTCCGTATATCTGGCATCTTCGATTCATAATTAATTTGTTTATGTTCTGTAAGGCTTCAGGACTGCCTTTGTGCTATGTAAGAAATATAAAGTGAAGGAATTGAAATCTTTGAAAAAGAATGTAGAATGTGTCATTTAAAAATATTGATACTTGACGGGCTTGGTTTACTTGAAATAGAATGAAAGGAACAGTTGCTAACTTATGAAAACATTTTTTTAATGTGAACAAATGCCACGATTCAGCAACAAATCAGGATCGAGATACATACACTACGTCACTTGCAAGTATCTCATAGTGAAGCCGGAGACATTTAGATGTTTGCCATTTGCAGAGGTGAATTAAAAGATTTAATTTTAGTCGAGAATGAAACCACTTAACCTACCACGGTTACTCAGAAGACAAGAGGACTCTTACCCAGTATTAGTTTATCACTGAGAATATTTTATGTCAGCACTGTGGTGGGAATCGATTGCGGAATTCTTACGATTAGCCATCACTAGGATTCGAATTCAAGGCACTTCGATGGGAGGTGAGCGTTATGTCCCCTAAACCACTGCGACTTTGGCTAAAGAAATGTAAAATTATTTTTCATTTTTGCCAACTACTAACTTTTCATTGATATTTTGTTTTCGTTTTAGAAAATTGTATTAATGAAATTCTTGCTATTTCCACTAGCGTTGCATTTGAATTTAGTATCTATCATTAACTAGAAATACGAAATAAAATCCAAAAATTAAATTATGTATCGTAATTTGGAGTTTATTGTTGAATAGATTATTATTAAATCATAAATATTTATAATTTCAAAGTTACCTAATACTGCGAGTTTTACCATCTTGATGAGAAATTAATTTGTATAAATAGGTTATAATATTCAAGACTTCATCTTATCAAGTCTGTAAACAAAGTTCAAGGATAATTTAATTTCATTAGAGGTAAATGCAAATTATATTATTTTTATTATATAATTATTTGTAAATATATGCTTATGATAACACCTGCGCCGCTGATCATAATTTGTCTCAAATAAGTTATGACACTTTAATTCAATTTGCAAATTTGTTGATCAAAAATTAAAATATTTATATATTAAACTGAAAAGCACACATTTATTGAATTAGAATATTTAATTAATATTTTTCCAAGTAAATCTTTTCCCAAATGCAAAACATTATTTGATTTTGAGCAAAATTTACCCATTTAATTTAGAATAAAATATTCCGTTATGAAATATTCACTAAAATATTTTTGAAATAGTTGAAAGGTTAAGCTTATTTTCAGTTGATTCTGTTTTCAATATGATTTAGATGCATATTGAAAAGAATACCCTATCATATTATCATATTCTTAATTGGCGTTAATGAATTAAATGAGAATAAAAGAATAAAAGTAAAAAGAGTGCTATAAGAAAGTCACTAAACACATAAAATCTAAAACCTCAATATATCTCATTTACTCTACGTACGTAGCTATAGTAAGTATTAATTTAATATAGTATACAATACGTACAGTATATTTTTATGAGAACAACTCATTTATCATAAAAGCCCAGAATTGAACTTACAATTATCTCTTCTCAATAAGTGTGTAAGCTATTTGTATACAGATCCATCAAAGCAAAGTTGGAGTAAATTTTGTTTAGAAGAATTATTTCAGAACCAAACTCTTGTATTTTAACTTGCTTTTTGACCTTTTACACTATTGAAAACAATCGAAGTGACAAATGGATTTTTTTTATTCCATCAAAAAACCAACAAAACGAATAAAACCGAACCTGACCAAAATATCAGCCGATATAAGATCGATATATGGGGAAACAAAAGTGGACCCACCTATAAATGGAAACTGGTCACTTGTCCAGCACAGTCAGTCAGAGAGAAACATGTTTAATAGGCTGTATGATCGACTTCAACAACAACACAACTCTATCAATACCCCGGGGGTACTGATCCAGGAGTTTCCTTTTCTTCTGGATTGGTTCAAAATTACAAGGCTATGGAGTTGACCATTAGTAGTCGTAAATCCAAAATTGGGTCGGCTGTTCAAAGACTGATATAAAATAAAACAACACAACTCTATTGCTGAGATAGCCTGGTCAAAAGGGCGCTGGGCCTATGTCCAAGAGTTCGTGGGTTCAATCCCATGGAGCTAGGAATAGATGGAGGAGACACTAGCAGAAATTCGTGAAGCCGAAAACTCGGCAATGTTAACCGCGAAATTAACCGTCGGCCATCTTACTTACTTCAAAACATTGGCAGTTGTAGCTCGTTTATGCTTGAATTGTCGTATGTTCGGACAGTTATTATCATTTTTATTTTATTCGTTATTCGAGTAGTCTTACTTTGTCTTATTATTTTTTCTTGGACTTCTTATTATTTTAATTATATTATTTTAATTATGACTTCTTGCATCTTAAGGTTTTATGTTACTTTATAAAAATTTCAGCTGTAGTTTTATTTATTTCTGTCGAAGTTATTCATCTGAAAATTGATATTTTTTAAAACCAGAAAGTATCCCATTGCATTCCAAATATGAAATAGATAAAAAAAATTTAAATTTATTAAAAATCTAATATTATATACAAGTGATTGCATGTAATATTAGATAATAATAAAGTACTCCATGATTACATATACATTTATTCTAAGCTTTATAGTGATGTAGTTTTTGCTTAATGTTAAGGTATTGATAGTTTCTGTTCTGTACCTTCATTTAATGTATTTCCCCTAAAAAAATAATAATAATTTTTATTAAAGCGTAGGGTTTTCTAATCCCTAAACAAAGTATTTGTGAAGTTAAACATAAGGAAACATAAGGATTTGTGAAGTTAAACCTTTTTAAAGAAATTGTTTATTGCTCTCAGGGCTAAGATATTTTGAGTTAGTCACTAGAATACTGTGATAATATTTTCTCAATCTCCAATTTTTATTTGTTTTTAAGAAATATTTTGACAAAAATTTTTTAAACTAATTTACTTAGTAAGCTATTAAAAATGTCATATTTTAAGTATTCATAAAATTTTCATAGTATAAATTATTTAGGTATATTAATATGGATTTGTATAGACTAATTTTTAGCAAGAGAAATGAACATAAATTATGTATTGCACTTTCTGAAATTCTTTTTTTAACAAGAAACATCTTTCAATATTGTGGTATTCAATTTTATTTTCTATATTGAGCTATGAGTTAGCTCTATGGATGTAACATATTCATAACCGCTCAGAGCTTGTTCTTTAAATTCTAATTTTTCTTAACGTAATAAGTTTATCTACCTTTACTAGTATAATAATTAGTAAGTTTGAACTCTTAAGTTTGAACTTATAAAACTCTCAGGGTGGTTGAAATTTTACAATTCTTAATAAATTTAATTATATTTTTTAAGTTGTATTGATAAATACATAGCGATTGTAAAATGAAATAGATCTACTTTTGTTTTAAAAACTCTCCAAGTTAAAGTATTTTTTTTTCTAAATGTTTTTGTTGTATACCTTCATTGAAAACATTAAACGTGTTTTTCTCTACATTTAAGAATCTTTTTCTGGATTTATAAAGTTCAATGCACCCCTCTAAGAAAATTGTTAGTTGCTTTTTGTTGTATGCATTAAATGTACATAGCTTCATTGAAAGCATTGAACATGTTTCTCTCTCAATGTATATATATATATATTATTATTGTTTTTTTTAATGCATAGAATTTTCTAATCCCTAAGCTAATTTTTTTTCTTTCAAATTTAATAATTTTGAAAACAGCTATATTCAATTTATAAACAAAATATATGTATATATTTAAGGATCTGTTTCTAGATTTTTCAATGTGCCTTTGCTCTGGTTTAAGAATTTTTTTTTTAAATAATCACTAGAATACTGTGATAATATTTTATTAATCTGTAACATATTTTTCCTTTTTTTTAATAAACATTTTGACATATTTTTCTTTAAATTGATTTACTTTGCATGCAATTAAAAATGTCCTATTTAAGTATTCATAAAACTATCTAAGTATAAATCTTCATATGTATGGATTTATTTTTAGCAAGAGAAATTTGTATAAATTTATGTATTTCACTTTCTGAAATCATTCTTTAACAATAAACATCTTTCAATATTGTGGTATTGTGGTGTTTTCTACTTACAACTGTAAGCCTCATGCTATACTTTGTGGTGCATGAGGAGTTTTAAGTCGTTTAAATAAAATAAAAAAATATTGTGGTATTCAATTTATTTCTATATTCAGCTTGGAGTTAGCTCCATGGATGCAACACATTCATAACTACCTAATATTTTTTTTCCCTGTCTTTTCTTAAAATAATTAGTTACCTGACTTTATGAACCTATGAATTAAAACTATCAGAGTAATATAAATTTTAAATTTCTAGATAATAAACTTTTTTATCTTCTTGAAATTGTTTTGAAAAGTGCATAGTGATTGTTAAATGAACTTGACCTAATATTAACTTTACCAAGAATTCCATTTGTTTAAAAAATTCTGTCAAGTTGAAATGTTTTTTCTAAAAGTTAGAAATACGAAAATTCTAATGGCTAAATAAAAAATGGAGAAAGCTTGGATGGATGGATTTCTTATTTAACTTAAAAGACTAAACTCGACACTTTAAATCAAATTAAGAACCCTTCAAAACCGCCCTCCAAGCTTCGTTAAAAAGCATGGATTAACTAGAAATAGAAAGATGTATGAGCGCACAACGACGCAGCAAGTAAGATGGCGGAAAACTCCCGCGGTTGCTTCACCTTGAAAGGAGTGGGCTAATGGGAGTGTCTTCTCCACTTACTCCTAGCTCCATGTTCAATCCCCGCGCCGGCCGAAGACTCCCCGTGTAGTAAATGGTGACACATGAACGTTAAATCTGTCGAGTCACAAAGTCCTCCATGTTCCCATAACAAATCAATACCTCTGGGGTTACTGATTCAGGAGTTTCCTTGTCTTCTAGATAGGATCAAAATTACAAGGCTTCGAAGTTGAACATTAGTAGTCGTAAACCTAAAAATTGGGTAGGCTATTCAACGACGGATATAAAATAAAATAAAACAACTCAGGAGCGGTGGTGGTTCAGGCATAGAGCGCTCATTTCCCAATGAAGAGACCTGGTTTCGATCCCAGCGATGGCTGATCGATTCGAATTCCGCAACCGGCTCGCACTAACCACAATGCTGACAAAAATATCCTCAGTGGTAGACGGATCGTGGGTTAGAGTCCTCTTGCTGTTAGGTTAACCATGGGAGGTTTTCGTGGTTTTACTATCCGTGTAACGCAAATGCGGGTTAGTTCCTTTAAAAAGTCCTCCATGAAGGCAGGTTTCTCTCAATACTTGATCTAGGAGTTCCCTTGTTTTCTGGATTAGGTTCAAAATTTCAAGGCTACGGTGTTGAACATTAGTAGTCGTAAGCCATAAATTAGGTCGGCTGTTCAACAATGGTTATAAACTACACAACGGTAGCATCAGCGTTCCAGACTATTTACAGGGACCTTTATCGATCCCGGTGGCAACTCCATCTATAAATGCACCCTAGTTGGTAATCATCTTCGAGTTGCAATTGAGCGTTCATGCCTGTTCGAATAGATTAAGGACTGGAGACACCTCAGGCCACTCCAATCGTTGAATATCCTCTGATTAGAGGTATTCATCTGCCAACTGATTTCTGTGTGGACGGGTGTTATGTTCATAAGGTTAAAATTTGGTACATACGCTCCACGGAAAAATCTCACATAGGATGAAATGGATCTCATCTCTGCACCGCTGACCAAGCAGAGTATCTCTATCAAACACATAAAAGTCGGTATGAACACGGTAGATCTCTATCGAACACGGAAAATCTCTTGAGTATCATTTTACAAATTTAGTTTATTATTTTTTGAAATACTCATAACCTTATTTGTTAGTTCGAAAGTCCGTCACCTGTACCCAATAGAACTCGTGATTTGGACTGCTGGTATTTGAACGTCTTTTGGAAGCATTTTAACCTCTTTTGAACTCTATTTTCACTATTATAATTCCACAAAGTGCGTTACTTGGCAACATACCAATCAGGCAACATAATGGGAACCTGATCACACTTTTCCCCCTCCCATTTAAAGCTAACAGGGTGAGCATTAAAATACAGCAGATTTTAAGTGTAGCAGCTGTTAGATATCCTATTCGTAGATATAACTTCGAAAAGATAATGTCTATGAATTTCAATTTAAATTAAATTCTTCTACTGGACAATCATTCTATTAAATACGCTACAACATTAGCTGTTACAATTTTCTTTAAAATTCTGTATTGGACACTACACTTAAAAATGCTCTAACATGTTTTAATTTCAATTATTCTTATCTAGGGGAAATTTAAACAACTTTTTTCAAGCAGAACTATTTATATCCTTTAAAAAGGAATTAGCTAAGAATTCTGTTTTTAAAAACTATTTCTTAAATATTTAGAAATGTTTAATTTTTAATTAAAAAACTTTGTTTTTGAAAAAAAAAACTACTTTTAACTCGATGAAGTATTCTTAAAATATATTTTTTGTGTAAAAATACTTCAGTTCTTTAAATTGCATTTGTAGCGATATATTTTCATTCATCAAAAAATCATCATTCAATAATAGGAATATTTTTTTTATTCTTTCTCTGTACTTTTACTTATTTTTTTCTTGTTTAAGAACGTTTTGTAAAAAACTTTTAATGACGGAGACGGAGATATTTTTTCAAAAAAATGAAGAATGCTTTGTTCATTATTTTCCGCGATTTGAAAACGTTCTATTATACAATTCTCTATAGCTCTCACTGTTTTTTAGAGGTTGAGGAATAGTTTGTTAAGAATTCATTTATTTTTAAATGAGCCTTCTTTTATTTAAGTAGTAATTATATGTCGTACTCTCATTTTAAATGGAATCTAATATGCATATTTTCAATATTTTGACATATATTCATTTAGAGGAACTATGTTTGTGCATGTTCTATGTTTTAAAAATGTGTTCCGCACTGAGAAAAAAAGTGTCAAATTTACAAGAATATAGTAAATTTTTTCCATATTTCTAGCTTCATGAGAAAACTGAAAAGCTCGGAAATTTTTGACGATGCGTTTGCTTATGAGTTTGGCAGAATTATCAATAAAAGATAAACTATGATGAAATTTGATAAATGTTGTAAAAATTTGGCAATTTTATCACGATGCTTCAAAGCATGGCATAAAAACCATTCATTCAATCAATTTTACTTTTCAATTTTGTATTGTTTGCTAAAGTTATGGTTACAAGGACTGAAAATTTGAAAACTAAAAATTCCGGTAAACCGTTACTATTTGAACGGTTAGAATTACTTAATGACTGGTGTAATTACTGAATATTTTTGTGAAAATTATCAAAATTCTAGATTTTTTTCACCATACAGTACTGTCATTTTATCAGATGCTTTTTAACTACTTGTAGAAGCAATTTTTTTCTGATATTATGCTTTAAGTACGAAAAATAATTAGTTTTTTTAAAAAAAATACAAAGGCTATAAAATTTACGCTTGGATTGCAAATATTCATTTTTTGCTTGACAATCTAGCCATTTATAATAAAAGTGTTAGCAGTTCTAATACGTAATAAAGAGGGAAAAAGAAATAAATAATATTTTCTCTCCCAGGGTTCAGGATTTTAAATTAATAATATTAAAAACTATAGGAAACAAATAGAAATTATATTAAATATTTATTTCCGCAAAAAAAAACTTTTAATTATATAGTATTTAGAAGATAATGTTTTATGCAGTAATGAAGAACTAAAAATAATACACAAAGGTTGATAAAAAAATCATAATTTAAAGAAAAAGGGTTTTTTTTACATTTACCAATCAAAGCTTCGAAAAATGTCTATATGTCGTTTAAAACAGAAATATTTCAACTAAAATACTACAAAATACTAAACTAAATTTCAACTAAAATACTACAAATTAAAATTTACTACATGGAGTAGTATTGTGCTTCAAATTTCTAGGTTTAATTTTTATTTTAAACATATTTAATAAACTGGATATGAATCGAAAATCTTATATTAAAATAACTAATAAGCATTAACTAAAATTTCTGAAGTATATCCTGATAATATGTTTTTAGTATATCTCTAACCTAAACAAAAGAGTCTTTAAGAACATTAAAATTTTCCTTTTCAAGAAATCGCTGTCTCTCTCTCGTTTTACTAACATATTTTAGCATGAAAACTCGATTATATTAAAAAGAACTTAAAGATCGTACTTAAGTAACATTTATCATTAAAGTATTATTCTGGAAACATCTTTGAGTTTCCAACATCCCAAGACGCTTTTAAACTGTATAGTGAATCATTGAAACAATAATTGATTGATTCAAATGCTAATTTAAAGACATAAAGCATAATAGAATTTGTTCCCAAAAGGGTGGTGCCATTATCTACAGTTGCAGTCGGTAATGGATTTCCTCTGAGCACAAAATCATGAATATATAGCTTAGCGATTAGTTTAAATGGATTTCCAATGAACTTTTAAATGCAACATGCAAATATTACTTTAAAATAGTGTGGAACAATTTTCAAGCAACATATTTAAACGATGATCACTAATACAAACGTTTGATTTTTCAAGCTTATTTAAATGAATAAATGCTTAAATATTAATAGGCAAATAATCATCGTAAATATTTTTCGCGACATATTTAACATTTAATTAAATTTATGTATAATTATCAAAGGTACTTTTCAGTTTGCAGGGTACAAATAAGTTTAACTATGTTTTGTTTTTATTTTAATTCATTTAATTCATTTTATTTTGGAGAGGTAATGATCATTTTTTAAAGGAAGCTAACTAAAAAATTTAACTTAATTGCACCTGGATAACGTAAAAGTACTAATTAATCTCACTTTGCGAATTAAATATACACATATATTTTGCTTTGGAATTATAATTTCACAGACAAAGATTTGACAAAAATAAATCTAATCTCGATGCGTATTCAATAGTTTAATCTGCTTCTTGGCTCATCAGTTTTCCCCTTCATGCCATGTCATGGTACCTATGTATAGAACCCCTACAATCAGAATGAAATATGGTAAAAACTACCAGAATATGGTAAATTTTACCTTGTTTCTGGCTCTATGAGCACACCAAAAAGCACGATAATTCTTACTGAAGCTCTTTGGTAACAACTTCTTGGTAAAATTAACAATAAAATATGGTTTGCATTACCATGCTGTTTGGTAAGCAAATGTGGTGAAATTTGGTAGTTTTAACAATAAGTCGATAATTTTAATAGCATTAGTATAGTTTGAGAACGACGCGAAAATGTTAAGTTTGATAGTCTCGATATAATTTAATAAAAACTTGTTAACATTGTTTCCTAAAGTTTAATTTTATTTTACTTTATAACCGTCGTTGAGCAGCTGACCCAATTTTTGGTTTACAACTTCAATTCTAATTTTCAACTCAGTAGCCTTGTACTTTTGAGCCCAATTCAAAAGACAAACAAACTCCTGGATCAAGCATGCATGGAGCAGAAAACCACGGAAAATCTCCCATGATTAGCCTGACTGCAAAGGGACTCTAGCGCATGATCTGCCTACCACTTCCGATATTTTACGTCAGTCAACACAGTGATAGGTGCCAGCTAGATGCAGAATTTGCATAGATAAGCCATCGTTGAGATTTTACCCCGGTTCACCTCATTTTAAGGCGAACACTCTATCGCCTAAGCCACCACGGCTCCCCGTCGATTAATTGTATTTCTTTCCTATGAAAGCTATAAGTCAACATCTAGCAGGAGTTTTAACTATAAAAAATGAGCACTTGAGGGTGTGCAGTGTGCCAAAAAAGAGACCACCCCAAATAATTTTTGAGCGAATGATCGGATCTTCACATTCTATGAATCACATAAAAAGTTCTCGAGATATGGTGAAATACGCCATAAGTAAAATTAACATTAAAGGATCCAAACTTTGGATCGCTCTCTGACCAAACTATGCAGACCATATTTCCCAGACTTTGGATACGGATTTCAGGGATCAGTAATTCAAATCCGTTGATAAAGAGGTATGTTTATTCAGAGAAAGTACGTTTTTGCGTCTGATTCCGTAACTTACAATATCGTCTGCATTAACTGATTTACACATTTGTAGCCAGTCCCTCAAACCATTAAGAATGAGCCATAGAGCATGAAAATATGATCATTAGATCAAAAGTTAATCAGGGTGGTTCACTTTGTTTTTGCCTCACTGTACAAATGCCTAGACAAGGCTAAGTCAGTACCTTGTTAGTCAACAGGGCTATTACAATATCCTAAAATGGAACCATTTATGAATGTGGTCGAATTCCCTTCCTAATCATAAATAAATTTGCTTATTTATATTTATTTATTTATGTTTATTTATTTATACATATTTATTTCTTTTTTAATTTTGCGATCACATGCGCAGGCATGTGCTCTTATCACAAAGTTCGGCTTATATGTTCTTGTCAAGACAAAATCAATATAGAGAAAGACAACAGAAACTTAACTCCATGACGGTGAGATTCAAATCCTTTACTTCCAGGTTATAATACTTGCATCTTTGCAATCACTTTCTCTAATTTGAGTTATCTGCTCATCGAATTGACAATGGAGGCCCCTATAATAGTATATGGTTGCTTTACTTGCCTCTTGCCTTGCATTATTACTATTCCGCTAACCGCTCCGAAGCTTAAATTTAGTTGGTTTGAATCATGTTATTAGACTGGGTGAATCCTTGCTGTCTTTTGTAAAACCATTCTGTTTTTAAAAATTGAAACAAGTTTCAATGTCTTTCTTTTTATTTACAAAGAAACCCAGGTATGTATGCTAATAAATACATAAATCTCACTACTCCCATAATGGATGGATAAAACAGTCACCGTACTTTGATATATGTAAGTTGAGTATCGTTTAACCATTTTCATTTATCATTTGAAGTTATCATTCTTGCTTCTTTAACCCTTGTTATGATTGTTAAATTATATTAGAATAAGAAATAATAAACTGTCATCTGACTCCTATATACCATTTTATTAAATCATCATTTCAATTAAACTGCAGAAATGTAAACAGAATATTACCATTCTATTTGGTGAGAGGCATAGACATTAAAAAAGTTAAAATTACCAAATAAATGGTAAAATAAGTGACAGTTCCGAATAACAGTTTGATAATTTTAACGTGATACTTCAGAGCATGTCATAAAGAGCATTTATTCGGTTAAATTTACTTTTCAGTCTCGTTTATTAAATGTATTGTAATTTGAATCAAACTTTTTAAAACCAGATCATCTGGTAAACCTTTTCAAATGATTGGGTTTAATACTACATGTTTCGGTTCAATAACTGGAATTATGTTGTTTTTTTACGAGAAATGGCTTCAAGTATGGTAATTGTTTCTCCATGTACGACTCAGAGATTAGCCGATATTGGCCAACACATCTTAGAAGGGAGGAGAAGGCCCTTTTTTTTCTTCTTTTTTTTTTTTTTTTTTTACCTTTTCATCTCAGATCAGATATCTGTTTAACTTAAAAATGTACACACATAAGCTTCTTTTTGCTTTCTCTAAAATAGTTTTATATCAAATATCGGTAAACTGAGTCTAAACAAATAGTTAAATAACTATTTTTCATTACACACTGGAAGAAAATCTTTCTAATAAAAGAAGAGATTTGCATACCTAATACACTTCTCATAAAACTTCACTGGTTAGATTTTATTACAGTCATTTCTTTTTTTAAATGTTTGAAAATATGTAAACGTTCAAAAACATAAAATGCTTTGAAATTGAAAGGAGAACAAAGGTAATATTTTGCATATTATTATAAAATTTGTCTAAATTATTTTCATAAGATCCAAAAAAAAATTTTTTTTCCTCTTTTATCCTATAAATTTAATAAGTTTAAAATAACCAAAGTCAAACTGAAACATTTTTTTTCGACTTCATCAACAACTCCTGAAAAATTTTCTTCGACTTTAACTCCAATACACAGCTCCAAAAACTATCCAAACTTTAAAACATCGTTTTTTATTAACCTTTTTATCTCATATCGGATATTTGTTTAATTTAAAAATGTACACACATAAGTTTCTTTTCACCTTCTCTAAAACAGTTTTATATCAAATATCGATAAACTGAGTGTAAACAAATGGTTAAATAACTATATTTTTCATTAAAAAATGGAACAAAATCTTTTTAACTAAAGAAGAGATTTGCATACCTGATACACTCCTCATAAAACTTCACTGATTAGATTTTATTACAGTAATTTCTTTTTTAAATGCATACCATGTAACTTTTTATCCGTTTTTCTGAATAATAAATATCTATACCTTTTCCGTATAACTTGATAAATGATTTGAAAATACGTAAACTTTCAGCAATATAAAGCGCTTTGAAATCTAAAGAAGAACAAAAGAAATATTATTACAAAGTCTTTATCAAACACGGCAGTAAAAGGAGGAAATGTATGTTTGAAATGCAAGAACTTCTCTTTCAAATATTTTATTTTATTTTTATCATGCCCAAGCTTCGGATTGAGTGATATTTTATTTCCTTCTGCATTTAAATCGAAAGATAAAATTTCAAACCCTGTAAAGCTTCAAAAGATACTGTTATAAATATAAAAATCTAGATTCCGTTTATTTGGGAGTTTAAGACCAAAGTAAAAATAACAGAGCTTAAAACTTTTATAAATATTCATGAAATGTTTCATATAATTTATTTTTATAAATAAAGAAATATTTGTAAAACTATACACTTGGTCTGAATCAAATTAAATTCGATTGTTTTGTAATAATTACAAAAAAAAAAAAAAAAAAAAACGTAGGAAAAATTTCTAATAATCAAATCTTGGAGCACAAAAATTCAAATAAAATTGTTCAAAAGGCAGGATTTAAAATTAGCTAGTGATAACTCTGAACTATTTTATAAAATTCAGCAAAAAAACGTACTTTTTTATTACCTTTTGGGCATTACTATAACACGCTTGGCATATTTCACTACAACTACTATGCACATTTTGTTATATATGTATTTCATATTTACCGTATCTCTAGGATTACTCAAGTCAGTTTAAAACTTTAGAAAAAAGTATTTAAAATTAGCTGGTAATAACTATAAATTAAGCTCGTATTATAGGTACAAATACAAAGTACTATGCATGCATTGCGTATTTGATATCTTTTAAGGTTCACACCGCTTTGAATATTTTTCTACATTTGCATTGCATGACCTATCCTATTTGCGGCATACGTACGTCATGTTTCTGGAATTATCAACGCAAATCAATAGGGGAATCAATTCTGCATAAAATTTAGGGTCACATTTTTTGCGGCAAGGAGTCCAAAGTGATTGATCAAAAGATTATATGATGGCTTTTGGTATTGGTTATAAATTTAAACGACAGAAAATCAAAGCCAATGTCTGTCTTATACATAAAATTTTATTTCATTTGTTTATAATTTTATTTTTCTAGCTAATACATAAAATCTATTTCGACGTTTGTGTCTAGATAGAATGAGACAAACCATGTTACTTAGATTGGTAATGTTCCCAAAGTTACCCAACCAAGAGGTTTTCGTTGATAAATCAACTGTCCCTATTTTCCATACATTTTTCTTCTAAAGATTGTCCGTTACAATCTCGTAAAAGGTGCGAAGGAACCACATAAATAGTTTCCGAAATGTTTTTTCGAGTTTTGTGTTAGAAATTATGTCCGTCCATGGGAATTCATTCACGGGAACAAAAAGAAAGTCTATGGAAGAAACGCCAGGTCAATAGATAGTGATTCGGAAACCGTTGGTACTTTTGAATGTACAAAGTCACGATAAAGGTGGAGTGACAAAGCTTCTTTTCCGCACACTTTTCTTCGAAAGATTGTTCGTCAAAATTTCCTCAATGCAACTTTTAGGAATGTTTAATGTGCAGGCCATATAAGCATTCCTAAGAATTATCAGTGAATAATTATTGACTACTTTTATCTTTTTGACGTTGTTGGTCTTCCAGCACGATCTTCATCAACAATCGCTTCTCAGCTTCATAGAAAAAAGCATTGTAACGCCAGTATACTTGAAGTTCCGATAAACAACCATCTACAAAAGCCTTCCTTATTATGTAAAAAATTTTATCCTGAAGTCTGCAGACATGTCTTGTTATGCACAAAGCTTGGTGATATTCCTTCACTCCAATTTGTGAAGATATGTAAGCTCCTTTGCTTCAATGTGTATGGGAAGACAGTTGGATAAAAGCGTGCTGACACTGCCATCTTTTGCCATCAGGAGAGTAAAGACTGTCATTTTCGTTAAACCTGTTTTCTTCTATAGTTCTAGCCTCATAAATTGGAGCTAAGGAATATGATCAAGTTTTGCGGAAAACACGGCAAGTCAGGATAAACTTTTTTACATAATAAGGATGGTTTTTGTAGATTATTGTTTAGCGGAACATCAAGTATACTGATGTTACAATTACTTTGTTCTTAAAGCTGCGGAGATTAAGCCTGTGCTGGAAGACCCAATATGGACAAAAATACAATAGTCGTCAGCTACACTTATAAATTTTAGCCAAAACCGCCGTTTGTGGCTCACACACTAAACGTTCCTAAGAGTACCGTTCACAAAATTGTGACGAACAATCTTTTGAAGAAACGAGTGAGAGAAGAAGAGATTTGTCACATTATTTTGCGCAAAGCTAGTTGGTATTCTTTTGCTCCAATTTGTGAGGCTAACATGGGGGATGAAAATGAGTTTGACGAGAATGACTGGTAAAAGGTGACTCTCCGGATGGTAAAAGATTATTGAGAGTGCACTTAGCTGAATGAAATGTTTAATCGATTCCAAATACGGATCGACATGAATTTTCTATAGAGTAAAAACAGTGATGTAACTGATTTTGCTGGAAAACAAATTAAAGAAAGCAATGTATTTTCTACAAAAAGAATTGCTGAAAACAGAAGAAAAAGAAACAATTAAATCAACATTAGTGTCCAAACGAAACATTGAAGATTCCGTTATCAATTTAAAAATCATTTTCGGTTAATTCACAAATCTTTCTACCAGAACAAAGGTATTATTTCTTTTTAACTTTAATAAAAAAAACGTATCTAAAATTAAATCTTTTATAGTGATAAGTTGAAATATTTTTGTTAGAACATTTTTCTCGTAAAAGTAAATTAAAATTTGTTTTATAACTTTGAACTGCTTCCAAAGTTGCTGATATTTCTGCCGGAAACTTTTATCTTAACTATCTAGAAGACATAAAATCATTTTTATAACTTACTTGACGCTTAAGAGAACATAAAGTTTACTCTTACTTCTTTGAACATTTGTGAAGTTTATGTACTTTATAATGGCATGATAAGAAAAAAAAAGTATTTTACTGATAAATAAATTGAGCAAAGAAAATTGTTCAATGCGATTTTTAGAACTAAATTTTTTGCTTTATTGGTGATGTAATTTTTTATGCAACGAAAATGTATATCATACAATGACTGATTTATATATGGTTAATGTTTGACTTTATCTACGGCGTAACATTGTTTGTTCTATGATGTTGTATATTGAATAGTATATAGCTTTTGTATTAGTCGATTAATATATTGTGCATGTATACATATTACGAAGTATGTGATTTCATTAAACAGCTAGATATCATTAAAAACATTAACGTTTAACAATTGAAGTGAGCCAATCTCGTTTCGAAAATAGATTAAAATCTTTGGAAAAGAATATTTTGTCGTAATGACTTGACTTTCACTAATTTCAAAGGAAAAATTTCTGAAATACGGAAACTGTTAAATCATAGTTTATAGATATTGAGCTTAAGAACAGACAGATGACATTAAAAAATAAGCTGTAGCTAGATGGGAAACTTCAACATGAGACCTTTGGTCTAACTAGTGCTGCTATATCAAGTATGATGAATTGATTCCTAAGTGTATTGATTAATCTAGGAAGTCATGAAGTCATGTGGGTGAATATTTACAAACAAATTATGAAATTCATTATTAATATGGGCAAATTACTCCACAGATGAAACTAAAAAATTTTCAATCAACCCATTAAATCATCATCTTTTGGTATGATACCACAGGTTAGGCCAAATATCTTCTGTTTCAAATTCTTATCCAGGATAGCCTATTTCTTGTCAAATTTTATTCTATTTTTTAAACAAATCTCGTTCAGCAGCTCTCGTAATTATAGCCACCGTATTTTCAAACTGGTGAAAGGCTTTGTTTAATTTTTTTTAAACTGTGCTGAATTGTTACTGTTATTTAAATTTTTATTTTTTCAAGTAATAATAAACAGCCAATATCCATTCCGTTAACATAAATAAAGATACAAAGAATTACGTTTGTTATCTTAAAACAAAAACTATTGAGATCATGAAGAAAGTATTTTAGAATTTTTTTTAATTGGTATATAGCCAATTGGTCTAAATTTTGTGCTTTTTATCATTACATTAATAAGTTCCAAGCTTTCTATTATATTTAATTTACCAGTAATAATATGTTTACAATGTTCATAAGCAAAATCAAAATATTTCTCTTCTTCATAGTGACAATCATTATCAGTTTAATTTTCCCTAAATTTTTGCTAACATCATTAGAAATAAATATAGTTCGACCATGAGATTCATTGTATTTAAAGTTTATAATTATGTTAAACTCTTTCCATAAAAACAAATTTTATAAATTTTAAAAAAATTTATCAAATTTTATCTTATTTGTTAAGGTTTTCAAAAGTTAAGGGTTTTAAGGGTTATTAAGGGGTTTGAAAGTTAATGACGAAATATAAATGTTCTATTTTTTTCATTTTTGTTCGGGGAAATTTTATCCTTTAGCCTTTACAAGATCGAAATTCATTAATTCGAAACAAAGAATATTGAAGTGTAAATTAATAAATTTCGATCTTGTAAGCTAAAATGAGTAAAACTATCCCAAATAAATAGCTATATATATATATATATATATATATATATACAACTGAAAGATGCCTTTTCAAATTTTCGTCTTGGCGCATAAGTTTGATGCTAATAGTTGGATGCCACTTTAATCAGGTTATCATATTTTTTTTCAATTTTAAAGAGGTTTTTTTTTGTATTGGATTGGAACTTCTATTAGGGTCATTATCAAAATTTGGTTTTATTTAGAAAATGATTTTGCCGTTAGAAGTATGCAAATTTAAATTACAAAAAATAATCCTGCTAATAATGTCATGTCTGTTATTCAATTTTTCATATCTGTTATTAAATTTGTTATGTCATTATCAGATAATGTAAGAGACTAGCCAATTTTGCAAAAATTCAGGAAACTCAATAATTCTAATTGATTTAAACTAAAAAAGTATCGATGTAAATTATCCAGTTGAGTAAGTTTAGAAATATTTTATAAATTATTTTGCGCCATAAAAGTAAAAACAAGTAAAAACATGTATAAAAAAGTATAATACATATCTACCATAAGTATCATACACGAACTTCAATCATGTAAAAAATTGTGAAAAATTTATGCTAACAGACATGACATCAGTTTGCCACCAGTGTAAAAATTGGTTAATCCACAAAATACTAATAACCTTAAAATGTTTGCAATTGTTTTTATACAATTTTAACGATATAATTTTGAAAATTCAACACAATCATTAAATACTAGAGGAAACGTTTATTACCTTAAAAGAATGTATAAGGAAAACATTAGGGTTTTATGTTAGGTGAAGCAATGCATAAAGCAGATCAATATTGAAACAAGGTTTTTAGTTTTTTTTTTTTTATTTATTTATTTTTTTTCTTTTTATCAATATTATGACTTATATCACATTAATCAATAGTAGTTCAAAATATTTGAATTTTCATGACATAGTCGGGAAAGTTTTCAGTTTCAAAAAAGAGTCCACCTTTTTAGGGGCTCATGTCACACAAAAAGAGTCCAACCTTTTAGGGGCTCATGTCACACAAAAAGAGTCCACCCTTTTAGGGGCTCATGTCACACGAAAAGAGTCCACCCTTTTAGGGGCTCATGTCACACAAAAAGAGTCCACCCTTTCAGGGGCTCATGTCACACACAAAGAGTCCACCCTTTTAGGGGCTCATTTCACACTATAATCAACGGTCCTTCAATATCTTTAAGTTTTTCTGTCACAGTCGGGAAAGTTGTCCATTTCAAATAAAGAGTCCATCCACTTAGGGGCTCATGTCACAGAAAAATTAGGCGTCAAACTTCTTCACATTTCTCTTGAAAATGTCCAAGAAAGTATTGACGTTCTCAGTATGGACAGTTTAGTCCTTACAATTATTTGGATCATTTTTGACCTCGGAATTGCCAGTGTCATTAGGATCACCGGAGAATGCTGCATCCAGATTTTCTGGCTGTAGAAAAGTAAAAAATAAATAAAAATTGCTGATTATCAATTCACAGATCATATATAAAGAATATAATGTAAAAATGGTTTAAATGAAAAATTTCCGAAAAGATTGAAAACAAAACAAAATGTAACAGCATATCACATTTTCGTATTCTCTTAAAATAGCATCGTTGTCACAAAAATATAAATCTAAGTACATCTACGTAAATTTAGAAAAAAAATAAAATTCAGTTTGAAATAGATCTGCGTTAATTTAAAAAAATTAAATTCAGTTAATAGATTTTTAAAATGGAAAAAATATGCAAACAAATTTTAAAAAAGTAAAATTTTAAAAACTCAACAGTTTTTGTCTAAATGGTTCCAATAGACTCTCTTTACCTATTGGTCTATTTATAGAAGCAATGGACACTTTATCTTTGTTTTTAAAACTTGGTTGTTATTATTAAGGGAATTATAAATAGTTATAAAATTTCACCTAATTTTTCTATAAATAATTTTACTAGTGAGGAAGTTTAAAAGAATTTTATATTGACCCCCCCCCCAATGGATCAGGCTAACATTGCTTTTTACTATTTCCTCTAAAAAAGTCTATATTGAACTTTTAAATAGGGAATTAATAAAAAGTTGGATGAAATGAAATTAATTTCTGTGTAAGCGTTATAGGAGAAGAAATGTTGACATGCACTAAATAAAATTCTAAATTGTAATAGAAGAAGGTATTAAAAATATACTACTTCACTATACTAAAAAGACCATTTCGAACGCACGATTATGATACATTTGAAAATTAATTTGGTTTATTTGATTTTTTTTCGAATTTTTTCCTTTTTTATTTATTTATTTTTTTTTTGCTGGTAGTAATGTCAACTTTAGATGCGTAGTGAAATGTAGTCTTGGTCGTTTTACCAGATACTGACGAAAAAATTTTGGTAACTATCTTATCTCTTGAGATTTAAAAAATATGTTTTTCTGAATAAAAATGAAAGATTTATGATTAGAAGAGCTACATCCTTTTCAGTTTCTTAAAAATTTAACATCATAATCTCGAAACTTACAATAAAAAAAACTTCTACCCTACCAATATTGCGCACAACACTGTTTTTGTTTACTTTTTTTAAAGGAAAAAGAAACTTGACTAGCACAAAATCTAACTCTTATTGAGTCAGTGCATTCAAGAACTTTCAATTTATTTATATTGATCTGGTATCATTGCGATTTGAAAATGAAAAAAAAACTGATGTTGCTAACTTTTAAATTAAACAATCTATACAAGCCTCATTACCATTTTTCTACACTAGCCCCACAAAGACTTATTTTTTAATGCCTAATGCTACAATTCTAGTTGGCTTAAAGATGTTTGGTTGCTTGCACGCATATAAGTAGAATAAAAAAAAATTGCCATTATTTGTTTGGATTTATAAAAATGGAATCAAGAAATAAAAATAAATTACATATAAAATAAGCATTACTGATACGAGCAAGCAATATTAAATTACCTGAGCCAAATTGAGATCCAAATATTCTGATCCAATTCTCCCCACGAAGGGTTTAATCACATCATAGTTGTCCAAGACAACATCTTTGAAGTATGATTTGTGGTTGAAGGGCTTCCCCTTTTTTTTCTCAACCACTCCATCATCTTCCTTCAAATAGCCATATTTTTTAACGCCAGATCTTTTGACGTTGACTCTAAAAGGAAAATTAAAATAACAAAACATGGGCATTTATCATCGATTTTACTCAATAAAACTATTATTTCAATCTTCTCTATCTTAAATAAATGTTATGAAGAAAGTATAAAAATTGTTAGAAATAAAAACATTTAACTACTGAGCCGGTTTTAAGGGTAACTCACAATTCAATGTTTTTCAGACACCTTTTCTGTCAAAATACCTTTTCAAATACCTATTTTATTTTAATTTTACTTTAAAGCTTTTAATAATAACGGCGTCTAACTTCTTTTCTCTGTCCGCCTGCGATAATGCTGATTTGCCTCTTTCTAGTTCAGCTTATCTCACGAATCCGATTCCAGTTGCAATCTTATCTTCAACTAAGATTGATTATCTTCAACTAAGACTGGAATGTAACCAACCTATTATCTTCTTTAAATTTCATTTCGAGTGCCTTACTGTGGAACTAAAACAAATGGCACTACGATACTAATGCTGAAAGTAATGTTACAGACAGATATTAGTGCCAAATTTCATGTTCTTTTGCTCATCGAGTAAAGATATCACTGAATTGGTAAGAGTTCAGTAATACTATTTTGGAACATTTTATTGAATCCATCCGTTTATAAAATAAACTTCTATGCTAGTTGATCTTTATACTTGAAAATTCATAGTCGCTATGGTAAAAGCTTGCAATCGGGGACTCTACCTTCATTTTGTGATAAAAAATAAACTAATATATATGAAAGTAAAACAAGAACCAATCACATAGGGGTAAATAAAACTTGCGGTAACTCGAAGGGGCCATCAACAAAGTTCTAGTGTAGAGTCGGTGGCTCCTTGGTTTGGCGATAATTTTAGTCCAGTTTTGCTGATATCACATTTCTTGTTACCAGGTTATGCTTGCAATTTTTACTTTTAATGACGTCGCCTACGGCTCAACTCAACTTTTGTTAACCTTTATGTGATTTGTATATATATTCATTTATTTGCAAATCGCCTAAAGCGATTGTAAACTATTACCAAAAATTGACACTAAATTAAACTGTTCCTGACTTTACACCCTAACCATTGTTATTTCATGGCTATATTTATGAAAATCAGATACTGCAAATAAAAATAAATTTCATTAATATGAACGTAATTTAATTATTTTTGGAGAGTTAATCAGACAATCTTAAAAAATAATTTTTCTAATAAGAACATATTTAAATTAAATAATTTTTAATACTTTGCTTTTAGTTGCAAAATAAAGGCAACTCGAAATCCAAATGACAGATGTAATATTGTAGAGCAAAATTATGTTAACTATAACAAGTACTAAACACTCATAAAACATGTACAGTTTAATTTTTTTTAAATTTGTTTATTTCTTATTATTTACTTTTTTGACTTTAATTAAAATTAATATCCTATTAAATGATTAAGTATGAAATAAGTTGACTTACATTTGCTTTCTTATCCACTTTTTTACACCAAAAGGCATTTTGAAATATATCAAGCGCTTAATCAAACCTCTTTTTATAGCAGTTCAATCAAGAATGACACTTTTTTTTGGAACATAACTATTGTAACAATTGATATTATTTGTTAGCATTGTTAGAACTGGTAA
Source organism: Parasteatoda tepidariorum (assembly GCF_982258835.1). Taxonomy (NCBI): domain Eukaryota; kingdom Metazoa; phylum Arthropoda; class Arachnida; order Araneae; family Theridiidae; genus Parasteatoda; species Parasteatoda tepidariorum. Next base: position 38,468,428 of record NC_141755.1, read on the forward strand.
AAACCATCACCATTGTTAACAATTATGTATCGACAATTGTTTTTCTTAATAAATGCATCATTGTTGACATATTTTAATTTTCAATTGTTGGGATTGGAAACTGTCAAAATATTTGATTAAAGATATTTATAAATTTTTAAATGGAAATTTTTTAATGGAAATTAGTTAAAAATTAAATAGCTATTTTAATAGGGCATACAGTTGTCCTGCGATTTTCCATCCAATCAAAAATTAGATCCCACTCAGATTTAAAAAAACCTATTTTCGGTTTTGGGCATGACAAACGTCAAAAACTTATAAAAACATCAAGAGCTGTCAAAAAATTAAATGTGAATATTAAATAATCCGTTTGAAGTTTTTGATGGTAAATTTAAAATATTAAAGTAATGTAGATTTGAATATATGCTTATACTAAAACAGATATTAAACAGTCATTATTTCAAGTCAGAAATCATAGTTATGAGCAACATAATTTTTTTCCTTAACCCAATTAGTTATACCTGAAGATTTAAATTTTCAGTTAGTAACCAGTGTCCGGTTGACTCCATCGCAGCAACTTTCTCCTCGAACCTAATGCTTCGATTATCATTACCGATACGTCTTATTCATTTAATAGTCATTTTTGGCTCATTTTTTTCTTTGTTTGGATTGCATTACATTTTATTTTTTAAAATTCATATTACAAATAATCTACGGCAACAAGAAGTTAATTCAACAACAGAACCAATGTAAATATATGCCAATATTTAGTTTAACATACTGACTTGACTTCACCGTCCAAAAGAATTCGATGCTCATTATAGAAATATTTCTTACAAAAGAAAATGATCGGAATTAGTGTCAAATTGTTTATTTTATTTATGTCGCCATTTCTTATCGTTGACTCACCACGTGGCGGGTTGTTATTTCCAGGTGTACCCATTAAACTTTGTCAAATGACAATAATATTTTTGAACTATTCAGAATTATTACATTTTATAATATAATATATATATATATATATATATATATATATATATATATATATATATATATATATATATATATATATATATATATATATATATATATATATATATATATATATATATATATATATATATATATATATATATATATATATATATAAAGTTCATAACGAAGAATAAAACAAAGAAAAATAATAGACATATGAAAAAGGGGGGGAAATAATAAGTAAAAAATAACAAACAACAGTTTATTATTTAGTTATATATATATAATATATTTATTTTTAGAGCAAAATCTCTAGCTCTAATTCAAAATCATAATAAATCTCAAAGCTCTTTTAAATTGAATTTAACACTTTTTGTCAAGAAATGTTAATATTTTATTTACTGGAAATAAAAGACAGCAAGACAAAGGTAACATGCGCAAAATAATAAAACCACCCTGAAAAACTTACTCCCTGAAACGCTTCAAGCTATTGATCAGATTTTACAAACTAAAAGATTATCTTCGTAGTTTAAGAAACATGGTAAAGACAGCAAATAAATTGGTCAGCAAATAATAAATTGGTGCAAACCAAAAATAAAGTTTCAAAGCGGTTGCATTAATAATTGCATAATTGATTCGAAATTTAATGTTTAGAAATGTAAACGATTTATTTTTAAGACACGCAAAGCAAAAACAAGTTGCATTTTCAGATGTGTTATTTGTCTTCAAGCAGAAGTCGCTTTACTAAGAAACTTTCTAAACTCGTGTCTCGAGTATTAGAAACTATAAATATATCTTTTCTATCGTTGCAATTCGTAACTGAGCTGAAAACATTTTATCAAGTCTTTAATCATTTGCTCTTAAAGTCAAGACCCAACTAATCTTCTCACATTCGGTTTTTCTTCGCTTAATGGATTAGTATTTCTTTTTGTTTAGGTTAATACTTCCTCGTCGTGTTTGAAAGTTGTTTTCTGCGACGAAGGAAAACCGATGCCGCCATAAAAAGAATTTTACGATAGGATTAGAGTTTCTGAGAACTTTAAGGCTGGTCTCTTTTTCTCTATATATATTTAGGTCTTAGAAAACTCCACATTTATATTTTCCCATATGTGATCGGTAAAATTTAGCTTTTAAGTATATATATATACAATAAAGTATTTTGAGAGTTGTTTGAATTGATCACATACTATTGACAGTAGAGTGCTGCAAGCTTGAGCCAATATCGAGCCTAAGTACCTTTTGATCTAATGATGGGATTTTCACCCAACCGGAAAATGATCCAGGCCTTAACATAATATGTGCTATTTCAGACATAAAAATGCTCTATCAAAATAAAAAATATGAGATGCAGCCCTTAGTCTGGAAAATATGGCTCCAATATTCTAAACAGTAGAGCGTAAAATAATTTTAAAAATTATTTTTATTATTGATTCAGCGAAATAGCCTATTAATGATATTTTCTCATATTTATTAAACAACATCAGTCAAAATTGTAAATCAGTATTATATTTCAATTCTCTGATATCAGCCGTTCTGTGAAAGAATGAATCGGCATAGTAAGAAAATCTGTAAATCAATGAATAATAGTGAATAGATGAATCAATAAATGAGTGAATCAATGGATTAACGAATCTTTCCGAAAACGGAAGAGTTTGGAATGTCCTTAAATGGATGAATCAATATTTTTACTTTATAATCGTAAGGCATAATCCTGCCTAAATCGGGCTGCGAAGTGTGTGTGGCTGAAATCGTATTCTTGTTCTTTGTTGGCTGAACTTAAAAACAAGAAACTTATAACCTCTGCCTTAAATTCGCTTGGTTTCATCAGGCAGGCTTGGTGGCACTGGCAAGTGACTTAAGAACAAACGACAACTTTATAACCATCATCGCAAAGCCAAACCTATTTTTGATTTTACGACTGTTGATGTTCAACTCCGTAGCATTCTAATTTTGAACCCAATTCAGAAGACAAGGGAATTCCTGGGTCAAGTGTTGGGTGAAATTAGCCTTCGTGGGTGAATTTTCGAAGGAACCAACCCGCATTCGCGTTACATGGAGAGGAAAAACTTGAACACTTTCCAAGGACAACCTGGTGGCAAGAGGACTCTCACCCATGATCTGTATGCAACTGAGGATATATTACGTCAGCCCTGTGGGGGGTGTAACCCGGGTGCGAAATTCGTTTCAGCCAAAATTGGGATTCAGGCCAGGTCACCTCATTGGAAGGCAAGCGTTCTTTCCCCTGAGCCACTACAGCTCGCAAATCAGTAATGAGATATTAACGATTTAGCTAATCGGCAAAACAATAAATGGTAGAATTAGTTATTATTAAACTTTTATAAGCTTAATGACTATCACCAAAAAAAGTTTTACTTATTTTTTATTTTTCATATTTTGTTTCAAATTATCACATATTTGCTGGCAACTAAGGAACAGCTATTATTATCAATCGTTTTACCAGTTACAGTAATCACATAATAACCGTGAATTATCTTTCTCAATACCAATTGACAAATAGACAATATTAAATATTTCAAATAAAACTGATTAACCAATAAAGTGCTATGTCTTTGTTTCATTTATGTTTAACTTTATTAATGCTGCTCACATCACCAAATCTATCATATACAAATGTTCTATAATATATTTAATTCCAGTTCGTTAGTGTAAAGACTGAATTTCAAATGCACCATTGAAACTAATGATGATAAAATAATTACTTTACATGTGATAAGATAGAAATTGCTATATTATTTCCTAGATAATGATTCAATAAAATAGATATGACTAACTTCGATTTATTGCCATCATAGAACGAATTAATATTCTACTTAAAATCAAATAGATATTCGCACAATTAATCTGAGGAACGATTATGGAACGTTATATTTCAGATGAAAGATCAAAAATTCAACATAAAACTAATTTCAAAGACCTATTTCTTCGAATTAATTCATTATTTCATTTTGTCCAGTGAAGAGAAAATTCATTCGAAACAAAGGACACTTTTCGATTCCTCAGAGAAATTCTGAAACCTGAACATGTTCCAAACCCACATTTTTCAACATGAATATTAACCCTTGCTTAGATTTAATCACTTAAAAATCTTACTACCATCAATATCTGTACGATCGTAAAGGGGACTCTGCCTTATTGTCACATCGCTCACCTCATGACTATTTTATTGTTCTATTGTTTCTTATTTATTTTAAGTGTTATTTATTTCATTGCTTTAACACAAGTATCGTTTGAAAGTATATTTTGCTCCAAAACATATGGGTGAAAAAACTATAATCGAATGATTTTTCTCAATTATTTTTAAAAAAATTACAATTTTAATTTTTGGTTCCTTTAAATGATTATCGATTATTTATTTTTTTCTTGCCAAAGAAATTATTTAGTAATAATTCCCAAAATTAATTCCTAATAATGTTTTACAATGTTGTGTTTAATTGCATACTGGAAACAGTTTTGCACAAAGCTTATTATAGGACTAAATATAGCTTATTTACAGTTTCATAAGTGTAAACAAATTAATTATCTCAACTAAATATTTCAGTAAAATTAGTATTTAAGCTCATTTTCTTCCTGTGAAAAATTTTTACCATAAAAATGCCGTGTAAAAGTTAATATAATGGAATTATTTAATGATAAAGAGCTACTTTTTTTCAATTTTAAGCACTTAATTAGAACCAAAGAAAATTTAGAAGTCATGCAAAATAAATATTACCGGCTACTAGCTTTATTTACTTTAGGGTAGCCGTATCTTTTTTTTGTGGGGGGTGGGGGGCTGCTTTAGGGTAGCCATATGTTTTTTTGGCTAATAGCTTACTTTACGGTTGCCGTTTCTTTTTTTCGTTTCTTTTTGGCTACTAGCTTACTTTTTTTTTGAAAATAAATAGCCCGATAAATGATTTATAATTGTTTATCTATAACGATACAATATCTTATTATAAATGACCCACCTAGAATAAATAGCAGATCCGGCAACAACAACAAAAAGATTATGACAAAGTTGATTTTGTTATTTTACTGTTAATTTCATTATTACGCGCTTCGGAAAAAATAACGGAGCTGATTGGTGTTCCCATAGAACCAGACATATGACAAAGTTTACCAAATTCTGGTAGATACTTTTTTTTCAAAGGCCGGGATAGCCTGGTTGGTAGGGCACTGGGCTCATGCACAAGAGGTCATGGGTTCAATCCCCTCAGGCCAAAGACTGCCCGCGTAGTAAATGGTTACTGACACACGTTGAATTCGTCGAGTCACAAAGTCCTCCATGCTCCCATTACAAATCATACCTCTGGGGGTATTGGTAAAGGAGTTTCCTTCTCTTCTGGATTAGTTCGAAATTACAAGGCTACGGAATTGAACATTAGTAGTCGTAAACTTAAAAAATTGGGTCGACTGTTCAAAGACGGATATAAAATAAAACAACACAACACTAGGGCAGAGATAGCCTGGTCGGTAGGGCTGGTCAAAAACGGAGTGTAGATATATATATATATATATATATATATATATATATATATATATATATATATATATATATATATATGTATATATATGTGCTAATCCATATCATGCAAATCCGCGGCTAAAATTATCTGCAAAACAGGCAATTTATGTTTCTCTTTTCTATTTTATATTTTTTCTTAAATAAACATCTATCTTCTAAAACTATTTATGATCAATTTTTAAAATTATCCAGTTTATATTACCTTGCGCACATCCATTTCTGGCCCATCCTTGGTAACTAACAAATCAAAACTCAGAATAACAAATCACTTCAGCAGTGCAGTAAGAACGACACTTTGAAACCATCTTGTTACACTCAATTTGCGCTTTTGTTTTCATCTTTTGTTTTCATATTTTGTAATCTGGCAATCTTTCTGCGAAAGCATTTTTAAATCATTCTTGAAAAATATCCGTCCAAGTAAGTTGATCTGATTTTGCTGCTCGCTTTATAGTCCCCCCTTTGTAATGCTTTTTCTTTTTATTTTATTTTATTATCTGTTTTTACATGCTATTTTTACTTTTTGTGATCTATTTTATTTGTTGTTATTTTTATAAAAATATTTTTTGAGTGCTCCTCACACTATTGTATTAATATATTTAGCTTTGGCTTTATTGATACAATATCAGAAAGCACTCTGTTTTGCGGATATAATCGTGTGGACTGAAGAAAAGATTATATCTTTTTTTCCGGTTTTTTAATTAACATTTCTTTCTTTTTTTTAAATAAACTATTTGTTATTTTTTTACTTATTATTTCCCCCCCCCCCTTTTTTTCATATGTCTATTATTTTTCTTTGTTTTATTCTTCATTTTGAACGATTCGAATTTTGCAACCGGCTTGCGTAAATATCCTTAGTGGTATAATAACCGTGTAAGGCAAATGTGGGTTAGTTTCATCAAAAAGACCTCCACGAGGACAAATTTCTTCTAATATTTGATCCAGGAGTTCAATTGTCTTCTGGATTGCGTTCAAAATTACAAGGCTACGGAGTTGAACATTAGTAGTCATATACTCGAATTTGGGTCGGCTGTTCAACGACGGTTATAAAATATACCTTTTTCTCAGTGTACTATTTACTTTGCTTATTATACTATTTATTGCTTAATAAAACGGTATAAAAATAATGTGAAATATTATTCAGTATTATAAATATAGTTGAACACAGCTGAATTATTCTTAACTGTAAATCAATATGAATTGAGAAGTTAGACTTTTGTTTAAATTTTAAAGATTTTGTGCATACCGAGCTATAAACACACTGATGGATGGTATGAAAGAAAAATAAAAGAGTTCCGTTAAATATAAATTTGAGCTCAAAATAGAAGAATTGAAAGATTGAATTTCATACTTATGCATTTATCAAACATGTAAAAAAGTTTTATAAAATTTGTAGTGTTTAAATCCATCACTCCCTTTCAGCTTAAAAATTGTTTTTGAAAGTCTGCTTCGCAAAGATTTTTTTAACTTTAGTAAAGTCATAGTCACAAATCAATTTGTCTTTCCAGAGACGCGCTAGTCATAAATGTCGATTGCAGCATTTCACTTTAAGCATCAATCAAGTTGTGTAAGCAAAACTCTTTGGAAAAGTTTTGAACAATAGAAGTCTAAAAATGGTTTCTCTGAAAAACAATTTCCTGAATTATTCCATGAAAACTTCTGAGTTGAAAGATTGTTCAAATCTCATTACTTTTGATGAAGGTCATAAAAGAGAAGCATTTGAATACTTAAAATAATTTTAAACAGGTATTATCTGGGAACGTTTAAAAAGAACAATATAATATATGTAGTATAAAATATGTAATAAAATTTGATAAATGCAAATAAATTTGTTAATTTTTTACGGTATCTTAGGTCATGGCATAGAACACATTTATTTTTATAAATATACTTTTTCAGTTTTACATTATTTACTTTTTTCATCAGAAATGTCATTACCATACAGTAGAGTAATTTTCTCAGTATTTTTTTTACGAGCATGTATTAATCTTTGAACGTCATGTTAAATTTGATGCATTGAATTTTTATAAAATGTATTTTTTTTTATTTGCAAAGAAATCATTAACATAGTTTTACATAGATTAAAAAATGGATTATTTCAGTGTAATTAAAGCTGGATGAATTTTAAATTAGTTTTTCTAAGCAAATATTCTGACACTTAAGAATATTAGTTCTAGAAGGATTTTAATTAAAAAGTTTCGTGTAAACTTTTTTTTCAACAGACATTCCAACAAGTATTTTTTTTCATCAGAACACAAACTTTTGCTCACCGAGAAAATGAAACAGTAACTGTAGAAAGTAATGTAAAAAACACTTTTAATTAAAAGGCAAATATTCATTTTAACATACTTTTTCTATTTTCAGTGCGGAAAATCCATCATAGATTAATTCCGATATATTTTTGTTTCAGACACTAAACTTTTTATTTACTTTAATCTCTTAAAAAATTTCATTTCATTAAAAATAACATACACCAAATTCCTTTTTCAAAAATTTCAAGGTTTTTTTTTATTATTTTTTTTTAAAAAAATTGGAAAATGAAAACGCATTGTTATTATTCAACGATTACATGCTTGTAGTTTATTTTATTAATTAATCGGTCGAAAAGATCTTATCCTAGCTGCTAAAAAAACTATATTATCTAAAATTATACTATCTTTTAAATTCAGCTTAATTAATTAATATAATCTCTTTCAAAATTAACGCACTTATTCCAGCATTTCTATAGCATTTTTAAATCGTATTCAATGTATGAATTGTCGAAGTATTCAAAAATTGTTTCGATATTCGATTTCATTTTAATCAAATCCTTTTTTCTAAAGTATCCTTTATAAACTTGTGAAAAGGTAACAGTCACTTGAAACCAATTCCGAAGAATACAGAATACTTAAAAAAATGTATAAAGTACGAAATAATGATTTAATTTTTAAGCACAAAGCTCCTTTTTCTTCAGAAATTTCGAAATATTTTATTTAATGTCCTCGACGTTAACAAACTATTATGTTTAAGAAATAAACTGTGTATTTTGAATATAAAATAGCTGGAGAATTTGGTATGAGTTTTCTACTATATTTAAGTATCACACAGTGTTATTCTTATTCGCTTTAATGCTTTAAAAATTTGCATTAACGTATGAAATAATAGTTTTATTTTTTCGTACAAAATTCCTTTTTCATATTGTAATTTCAAAGTTTTTTATAAAGCCGCGAAAAACTACGAAAACTACACTAGCCTCTGAAAGTTGAAACTTGTTTTATGTTTTTCATATGAAAATAAATGAATACAGAAACAAACAGATTGTAAAATGCCCACTAAACAATTTGTTATTGAATGCGATATAAAAATTTGCATAAACTTAAACACAACCATTATTTAAGAAAGCAAATTTTTCACAAATGTCTTTTCTTATAGAAAATAATACATCATAGTTTATTGTGAAAAATTATCGTGGAGACAATATAAAAATTGGCTCTAATAAAGAATGTGTCTGGTCATTATTGGAACATTGGTGGCATCAACTTTCTATGCTGCCAATTTAGATGTCGAACACCAAAATGGAAGACGAAGACTAGAAAAGAAGTAAAATATATTCCAACTCATGTTGCGAGTTTAAAGGAGGACTCAAAAGAACAATTTATCTTCCAAGGTAGACATGAATATTCTTTGCCGAATTTAGATCTGGAGATCTAGCTGATTACTTCATCTACTCATTCTATAAAATCCTTGACACGGTGATGTCTGTATGGCCATGTACTGCCGTCCGATAATGAACCAAAAGAAATTCCTAAAAAAAGCCGACATAGTGCTCCTTGAACCCACCTTCTTATACTTACCAGTAACAGCAAAACAGCCGAAAGGGGTCATTTTGACTCTCATAAGAAATACGTTTACTTTTGAAGTTTCATGCCTGTTTTGATTTTGCAAAACTACAACCTTTTCGGAGATTATTTGTAAAGCAGAAATTGGAGACTGCCATGTTTAAAAATAAATATTTCTGTTAAAATATTGGGTAAACTCAGGTTGAATGTCCGAAATAGCTGAAAATTATGTTGTCATAAACACATAAGGGAAGCTGTGGCAAACTTTAGACTAAATAGTGACCGCGTCTGTTTGGCAGAACATCTGAAAAGACTAAGTATGCATACTCCTATCAAATATTCGTCACATATGTAAAGTGGTCATCATGAATGCTTACGTTCCCAGGTTTAGATAGAGATTCTCAGAGACTTGGTGGAGGCATCATATTAATTGAACTTGTCGAACTTTTATAAACTCTACACGATCGAACTCTACACCTCCTTTTTTCCTGATTCTTTATTAATCATTCTCTTGTTTATGTTTACTTATCTTCTTAGTTTATACGCGCTTGTGTTGTGTCTGTTCACTGATTTTTTTCTTATTCACTGGTCTTTCTTCTTTTGCGAGACGTTGAGCTTCCTGATCTCTCTGGAATAAAATTCCAGCTAGCTATATGTAACAACAGTTTCCGTTAAATTATATAATATCTTAGATTCAATGTTGCGAGCATCGAGTTGAGCTTTCATTAAATCACAAATTTTTTGTTTGCGTCTGAAATCATGTACAGAGTGCAAAATAAAAATCTGATCACCCTAAATAACTTTTGATCTAATAATCGGATCTTCACAATCTGGGACACAATCTTAATAGTTCGAAGGGGTGACCTCAAATATGCTAATAATTTGTGAAGATACTATTTTAAGTTAGGAAATCACACACAAAAACGTTTAAAAAAACACAATCTGAGAAATGTGATCCCAATAGTTTGGTCAGGAGAGCGATCCAAATACTGGACTCCTTAATGCTAATTTTACTTCTTGCGTATTTCACCATATCTCGTGAACTCTCGTAGCAAAATAAAAAAAAATTTTACCCACAAATATAAAATTCCTTCATCCAGAGATAATTCCAAGCAAAAAAAAATTTTGATAAAGATTTATCATTTTTAATAATTATATTTAATATTAATCAGAAAAAAATTCGAAATGTAAAGTATGCAATTTCTTACATCATTTTAAAGGATATAATTTTACGTGGAAAAATACAAAATTTGAGTGAAGTCGGTTGAGAAATCTCTTAATAAATCGAATTTTTTAAATTTGAACTTTTTTTGAAATTCTATTTCTCAGAAACTACTTCATCGATTTAACTTAAATTTTGTATTTTGCCGTAGAAATTATATTCTTTAAAATGATGTAAGACATTGTGTACCTTGCAATTCATAAATTTTTCGACTAATGATATATAAAACAATAAAAAATTATAAATATTTATTGAAAGTTATTTTTTGCATCTAATTATCTTTGGATAAATTAATTTTAATTTGGTGGGCAAAAATCTTTTAATTTGCTGAAACATTTCTCGAGATATGAAGAAATACGCAAAAAGTGAAATTAGCATTAAGAGGCCAAAACTTCGGACCCCTATCCTGAACAAACTATCTAGTCACATTTCTCAAATTGCTGCTACCAACTTCATTGAGGGGGTTAGGAACCTAAATCCGTCGTAAAGAAAGGTATGTTTACTCAGAGAAAGTACGTTTTTGTATCTGATTTCGTATTTAAGATTATCGTCTATGCTAATTAATTAGCATATTTGAGGTTACCCGTTCAAGCCATTAAAAATGAGTTCTATAACTTAAGGATCCGATCATAAGGTCAAAAGTTATTCAGGTTGGGTCAATTTGTTTCTATTTTGCTCATTACACATGATGATAATAAGTAATAGTTTTTGTTTTAATTTAGGGCGAAAAATGACTGCTAGTGAACAGTTATCGCCATCTAAATCAAAATACAAATTTATTGCAGGAAGAACAAGCTACGAACTACAGGCTTCAAATATATTTTTAACAGATGTAAAATTCAAAAAAAAAATTCTTTGTGTGCGTAATGCTGTATATTCCCCTACATTATTGGTATAGTACGTCTGAACAAGAAATTTCGTGTCACTTTTTCGTTATATTTATCTTTTGCACTGCAAAATGGAAACAAAACTGAATAGTATTCATACTATTGTGTTCGCAGACGACAACACAGAGTAGAAGCCAATCACTATGCCTTGCTACAATGGAACAAAATATGACGTAGGTTTCCCTACGACTAGATACTAAGGAATTATTCTATAGGATGTAAAACTTGCAGGTGGCTTGCATTTTTTTTACATAATTTGTGATATTGCTGTCCTCAACGCTAGGCTAGTTTTCAAGGAATCTTTTGTCCCCCTAAGCATTGCTAATTCCTTCTTTTGCTTGTTTAAACTACGATATAATGCTTTCTGCATCAGATAGCCCTTAGATGATAGAACTCAGTCTCTAAATTAAACGAATTTTAACATCAGAAGAGATAAAATGAAACTTCTGATAATTATGAGATATGATAGAAACCAATTTGTGGATGTTTTCGGGCCACTTTCACGTCACGCGGATATACTCTATACCTAATGACTAACTATCGATGGAACTTCACAATTTTAAACTTGTTGAGTGTTACTGCACATTATTTCAATCTGAATCTTTCATTTATTTTCCTATGAGTTGCCCTCTTGCAAAAGAATAATCTATAATACAATATTAAACTATATATCATTATTATAATCAAAGAAACTAAAAAATAATCAATTCCTAAAAATTTCTAGATATTTCATTTTTAACAATATTCATCTATTAAGGAATCATTAACTTTGGAATAACATAAAATTTTTATGATAATCTAACCAACATTGGCTGTTTTAGGTGGCTTGCTCTTCTTGTGTCAAAGTTAAAATCTATATCAAAAAGCATTAATATTTTATAGCAAAAAGGGGAATAAAATCATATGAATGATTTAAGAAAAATGCACTACTGGACTCTGCATATAATTTGAAACTTTATAATCTATTTAATATAGATCCAGTGAAAAATAATTTTTAAAGATACGACAGTGAATTTCCACTAATTCATAAAAAATAATAATTATAACAAATAAAAATATGAACCAATTAAAACACACAAAAAATTCGTTAAAATGCAAAGAATAAAAACTTTTTTTAAATCTTGCACAGTTGAAAATTGAATTCTGATTTATTTTTACCACTTGATTTCGATAATCCTAATGCTTTTTAAACAAGCGGAAAAATATTCGCTAATAATTATTCATTACTTATATGAAATTAATTAAATACAAAAATCTGTTATCTCTTAAATTAAATCCTTCTTCCTTTTAAATTATGCTTAGTAGAAAATGATAGGGTACTAATCTATAATTCAATTAGTAATTAATCACTGCCACTAGAAAATTACTGAAATATATTCAACAGACAAATTTTACAGCCACAACTTTCAAAACCATGACATATGCATTTTGTAATTCTATAAATATCTACGAATGCCCTAACAAACCAGAAGCTGACAACTTAATCACAAATTTTCAACAATTCAAGTTAGTTTCACTTCATTTAGGTGACGGCTTTCGACAAATTCCATCACACTTTTCCCCAATACTGGGAATTACTGAATTCAGATTACCGCTGAGAAATTAATTAATAATTACTAAACTCAAAATTACGTCCATTCTATTAAGTATAGCGAAAGCATCATAAATTTAGACGCAACTTATTACTTTAACAGCAACTTTATTTTTAAAATTATTTATATTAAATTATTTGTAATAAATTATTGATGTTAAAATATTCATTTTAAAATATTTATACTAAAATATTCATATTAAAAGCTTTGTAATTTTATAAATATTCATTATTTTAGTATGCACTTTAAAGCTCTGAGCGCTCTTAAACCTTCAGAATAGTATTACATTTTTTTTTTCTTACAGAGTAGGATTTGTAATGATTAGTTAAAGTAATTATTAGTTTTCTATTTTATTAGATTTGTAATTATAGGTTTTCTTTTACCATATTCAGTTAACACTACTCCTCAGGCGCTGACCTAAATATCTGGGAATTATTCCACATTATGTACTGACAATTTAGCAAATGACGTTACTATTATCTTAATCTCTTAAAGATATCTAGACTTTTTTCTTTTAGTTTTAAAAGCTTTTTCAACAGGAATTTTCCTCTTGCCTCACACAAAAAGTAAAAATAAAAGTCCCTAACTAATTGTCCGGTGTTTCTTTATTAAAAAAATTGTGTTAAAAAAAAGGAAAGAAATTCTGTGTACTTCTGTAAGGAATATAGTTTAAAAATGCAGTTTAAATTTAGATTTGAAGTTAATCTGCGAAATTTTTGAGCAATAAGATTAGAAAATTTAGAATATGTAGAATGTCTTAAGAAATGTAGCTCCAAAAAAATGCACTAGAAGTTTCGAGAATACTTTTCCCGTTTTCAATTTGATTTACCAATTTAATATATTAAATTTGATTTATCATTTCAAAATGTTAAGGCTATTTTTAAGCAAAAAAATACGATTTATCTGAAATCTTTTTTTTTTTTTTTCAAAGTATATTAAACATTCTTAACTAAACATTCATTTGAAAGTATAGTAATTACGCTAGGCTTACAATCTTCATATATGAGTAAATACAGTGGTTGGATATAATAATGGAAACTCTTCTGTACTAACACAATTTTTTATCTTTCCTAAAACATACTTAAAAAATCTTTGTAGAAATGTAGAAGTGTTTAGGTTATGCAATTTCTCATACTTATCAATAATATTTAAAATTTTAGAGGTTTGAAGGATCGGTAATAAATTATAAAAGAAAAATAGCGTTTCCTGAACGCCCTGTGTCAAAAAATGTAGCAATAAATTTTTAACTTGTATTAACTATTTTGGTTGCTATTTGCAGTAATTGCTCAAAATTTCATAAATCTAGCTTAAATATTTATTGTGACATAGACAATTTGATAAAAAAAATTGTTCTTTTGTCTTACGTTTTCTTCTTTTTTTCTCCTGTAGCAAAAAATATTTAATAAAATTGAACAAAATATTTGGAGCAGTTAAAAATTAATTACAAAATTATTGCTTTAAAATTTTATAAAAAGTCGTTTGAAAACGGAGAAAGATATGAATAATTAAAGAGTAGTTCTTTTATATTGCGCATGCGAGGGAAAAATGTAATTTTTTTTCTTAATTTTGTAGTGAATCATATTTGACAACTAATAAATAGGGACTGATTTTAAAAAAAGCTCAAAACGACAAGGGGTTTTCCACAAATTTCCTTTTGTACTAATAAATTAGATTCAGTAAAAATGACACCGGCATTGTTGGGAATTATCTCATATAAAGTATCGCTTATTTCGCTTATTTTCTTTTCTTACACTATCACATTTTGATGTATGAACGTTTATTGTAAGGTATCATCATTTGTTATTTAATTTTGTCGTATAATACAAAATAATATTTGTATAAAATCCCTTATCATATTGAGCTTTTACTTTATAAAGTACAAAAACTACTTAGAAAATTGCTTGAAACTTTTAAAATTTTTAAGCTTTCCTAATCTGACTTTTTTCATTAGTTTGCCAAATATGATTAACTACAATATTAAGACAAAAAAAATACATTTTTAATGCGCATGCACAGTGTAAAAGAACTACTTTAATCACACATATCTTCAACGAATTTTTCTCAAATTCTAAAACAATAATTTTGTGATTAATTTTAAATTGCTCTAAAAACTTTGTTTAATTTTATTGAATATTTTTAAAGTTACAACAAAAAAACGTGAAACAAAAAAAATTAGATTTTTATTTTCAAAAAATTTTTATATTTCCATAAATATTTAAGCTAGGTTTAAGAAATTTTGTGCAATTATTGCATATGGTAACCTACGAGTTACAAATTTATTGCAAAATTAATTGGCATGGGGTGTTAAAAAAACTATTTTCCTTTCGTAATTTATTGTCGATCCCTGAAATCTCTAAAGACTTTAAACTTCATTCATATGTAAAAGAAATAACATGATCTAAAAACTTTTGAAGTTATGAAATAATTCTTTAAGTGTTTCTGTATTTTAAAAAATTTTTTGGTATATAAGAGTTTCCATTATTTTATCCACCCTCCCACCCTGTATCATTCAGGTTGAGCAAAACAATATATTTTTTCATATTTTTCTTTTAACTTTAAAACTAATTACTCTTTTCTCACCACTTTCTGCCTCAAGCACTACTCAATCAAATGTTAGAGAAAACATGTCAAAAACACTCTAAGTTGTAATCAGAGAAAGAGAGAGCTTGCTGAACTTTGCCATTATTCTAAAAGACAAAAGTTTCACAAACGTAAGCAAATTATTAACATTAATTTACTTGCAGTTACAGAAACAGAACTTCCAGTAGAAGTTAAAAAGCAGTTTTGTTGCGAACATTTTTTATTGTATTCTGCTATCTTGAAATACTGTTAATAACTATTCCAGCAATAATAGATCAACTGTGATAAAGAAAACTGTCCTTAAATGTAAATTATGTAGTTTGAAATAGATCGTCATGCTGCGTAAAAATTTTATGCTTGAAATTTTTAGTAAAAAAAATTTTTTTTGAGGAATACTTTTAAAATAATGAAAGCCTTAAGAACTTTTATCTTTAAAAGAACACATAATCTTATAATTTCGTTATTCTACTTAGTGAAGTGGAAAGTTCATAATCAAGTAAGCCCGAGTGAAAAACAACTACCATTAAACAACTAAGTCATGAAAATTTTAAGAAATTCTAATATTTTAATGACATTTAAATATTAATTCTCGAAGTTCTATCACGAAGCGCTACAATTAAAGTTTTAAATGGAAAAAACATTTTTAATTGACAGAGAAACCAAAATGAATGCATTTAAATTCCCTAAGCATTTTCTTTTAGTAAATTACCTATACTATAAAAAATGCTTGTGTATCTGGTGTCTATTTTACTCTAAAGTGGTGTTCAATTGCACCAAAATTCAAATACAGTTTCTTGTACTATGAAACACTTAGAATGTTCTCTTCCACAACTTGGCTTAAATCAGCTGCCACTAATAATCATACTTGTTATTTACATAAGAGCACACATAACATACATAAGAACACGTTTATATGTTACATACATAAGAACACATAATCATATAATTTCGTTATTCTACTTAGTGAAGTGGAAAGTTCATAATCAAGTAAGCCCGAGTGAAAAACAACTACCTTTAAACAACTAAGTCATGAAAATTTTAAGAAATTCCAATATTTTAGTGACATTTAAATATTAATTCTCGAAGTTCTATCACGAAGCGCTACAATTAAAGTTTTAAATGGAAAAAACATTTTTAATTGACAGAGAAACCAAAATGAATGCATTTAAATTCCCTAAGCTTTTTCTTTTAGTAAATTACCTATACTATAAAAAATGCTTGTGTATCTGGTGTCTATTTTACTCTAAAGTGGTGTTCAATTACACCAAAATTCAAATACAGTTTCTTGTACTATGAAACACTTAGAATGTTCTCTTCCACAACTTGGCTTAAATCAGCTGCCACTAATAATCATACTTGTTATTTACATGCGACCACACATAACATACATACATAAGAACACGTTCATATGTTACATACATAAGAACACATAATCTTATAATTTCGTTATTCTACTTAGTGAAGTGGAAAGTTCATAATCAAGTAAGCCCGAGTGAAAAACAACTACCTTTAAACAACTAAGTCATGAAAATTTTAAGAAATTCTAATATTTTAATGACATTTAAATATTAATTCTCGAAGTTCTATCACGAAGCGCTACAATTAAAGTTTTAAATGGAAAAAACATTTTTAATTGACAGAGAAACCAAAATGAATGCATTTAAATTCCCTAAGCATTTTCTTTTAGTAAATTACCCATACTATAAAAAATGCTTGTGTATCTGGTGTCTATTTTACTCTAAAGTGGTGTTCAATTGCGCCAAAATTCAAATACAGTTTCTTGTACTATGAAACACTTAGAATGTTCTCTTCCACAACTTGACTTAAATCAGCTGCCACTAATAATCATACTTGTTATTTACATGCGACCACACATAACATACATACATAAGAACACGTTCATATGTTACATACATAAGAACACATAATCTTATAATTTCGTTATTCTACTTAGTGAAGTGGAAAGTTCATAATCAAGTAAGCCCGAGTGAAAAACAACTACCTTTAAACAACTAAGTCATGAAAATTTTAAGAAATTCTAATATTTTAATGACATTTAAATATTAATTCTCGAAGTTCTATCACGAAGCGCTACAATTAAAGTTTTAAATGGAAAAAACATTTTTAATTGACAGAGAAACCAAAATGAATGCATTTAAATTCCCTAAGCATTTTCTTTTAGTAAATTACCCATACTATAAAAAATGCTTGTGTATCTGGTGTCTATTTTACTCTAAAGTGGTGTTCAATTGCGCCAAAATTCAAATACAGTTTCTTGTACTATGAAACACTTAGAATGTTCTCTTCCACAACTTGACTTAAATCAGCTGCCACTAATAATCATACTTGTTATTTAATATGACCCTACAATTTATAATTGCAGTAAAATATGATATGTACAGAGATTTCTCTCGGGAGCAACCACTCTCTGTTGCACAGTAAAATGGTCGCTAATGTAGGTTGGTCGCTATTAGGGGTTACCTCCATTGACTTCAAAATGTTATCGAATGTACATGATATTTTTATTTTACTAAGTGTCATTTCTTTGGTGCAGAAAAGCTACATGTGTTGTCATGAAACCCGGATCGATGAGCAAAATTCAACATCAATAAAAATGACCTCCTACTGATATAATTATGTGTAATAAAAAGTTATCAATTATGATAAGGTAGAACTATTTTAAATAAATAAACAATTACGTTTTTTGTCTCAGTTAGCATTTTATTTTACATCAAAAAAATTAGTTTCCTTTAATGAAAAATAAGAAGTGGTTCGTTTGTTTGATATACTTAATTCTTTTTATACTCTTTTTTTTCTAATTTAACTTTCAACTCTAAAAATTAATCATTGATAGCGTTGTCTTTAGAGCACACTAATTCTGCAACATGAGGTTGTCGATCTTTTTTTGAACGTCAAAAAGAGTTCTCTAATTAGGAGCAACACACAAACATTTAGAATACATTTGAATCAACTGATTTTTTTTGCAAATACTTTTTGTTTTGATGTTTTTTTTTTCGTGTTTCCATACTTTATCTTTTCCGCATTTGGTACCGAGATTTACCGGTTGCTAGGAAAGGTTTTGATGGTCCTTCCTAAAAGATTTCTTCAACGCTAAGTCCATGAAAAAAATTCCGTGTCTTACAAAAGTGGTCGTAAACAGAGGAGGTCATCTTTCACGGAGGTTTTCCTGTTCATAAGAATCAGTAAAGTCATTTTTACAAGACAACATAAAAGGAGAATCAACAATTTAAATTGCATACATACACTTATTCTTGAAATAAAATGAGTTTGTAAATCAAACTAACATATAGCATAAAGAATATTAAGACAATTTCGAACTAGACTTAACAGAACAGGAGCGGATAGAAATTATGCATTGTAAAATTATTTAATACAGTTTAAAGAGACTTCAAAATTGAAATATGAATGTCCTTATTACATAACTAAAAATATACAGACAAATTTTTTGCGGCGAATATTCATTTCTGCAGATGAACAGTAGCATTGACGAAAGCCGCTAACAAGCGCCTACTCGTTATAGATTGTAAACAATTATGGACAAAATGAAAATGCACCAACATAGGAGTTTTCAAATGCGAAAATATTTAACTTACTGAGTAAAGACGAGTGATCTTGGTGCAAATTTTTTTGCATTTTCGATGTTTGGCGATGTTTTTTGAAGCCCTGTAGCCTAAGAAAATAAAAAAGCCATAGTTTAAGTGCCTTACACTTGAACAATGCGATGATTTTAAACTATATGTATGATTTTTCCGTAATGAATTATCAGTGCTTTAGAACAGACAAATAACTTAAACATTTTAAAAGTTAATAAACTTTTTAAAAATCGCCAATTTCACGACATACATGGATTATTTGGTATGAGCCCTTTGGGCCTGGGTCGCTCAAATTAATTACTTACTGTCATGGAGGGAATAATGGATATTCTTACTTTTAATATCAAGTACACTTTTAAAAGTTCGATTCAATACTAAACCATGATTTCGATAAACTTAATCCTAAAACATAAGAAAATTTTTGTTTCCAAATACTAGAGGAAATCGAACATTGACCCTGTTGAAACTGAATCATATAGCAATGTGTAATCAAATTTAGGAAATATTAATTTGCATGATAACATTAGAACTATAGTAAGGTTACGGCAATTTCATCATGATTTAATATGTCATGATGTAACAGTTGTTCCGCTTTTTACATTGTTTAACAAAAACGTTATGATTCAATTGTGTATAAGCATGATAACATTCAATGTAAAAAAGCTCGTTAACTGTCACAAAAACACATAACTGATTTAACTGTTTGTATTTACACCCGCATTTTAAATTAATATTATTTGTCTCTCGTGTTCAATAAATTCCGGTTTTCCGTTCAATGAACTTAATAAAGTTTGAAGATCAATTATTCCTCGATAATTATTTATACTGTTTTATTATGAACTTGATGATTAATTTTTTTGTCGTCTGAACTCGATGGTTCCCTCGGCCCTTTTTTTCACTCCTATGTTGTTAAATGAAGTATTTAGGAGAGAAGCATAGATAATTACTTATTTTATCTGATAAAAAAAAGAAAACTAGAAATTTACCAAAAGCAATTATAATGTAACTTCATTTTCTAAGCTTCCATTTTAATGGTATTTTTTTTTTCGTTGTTAAGTCAACTTAAGTTTTCAAAGTAGCAATTACCTAAAGCAAGATCATAAAATATCATCATTGCAATTTTTATTGACAATTTCCTTTTTATAATCAATTTCTTTTGCAATAAAAGTACTAAAAATATTTGTTTTGATTTTCAAACTTAGTTATGACTAGAACTCAGGAACCGAAGCAATTCCCCTCGCTAAATTCATATTATAAAAACTAAAAGAAACAAAAAGGATCTGGAAAATGCTTGGAAATGGCTGTTTGTTGTTTATATTAAAGAAGAAAATGTGTGAGCAAGTAATCTACCATAAAACACTCATTTTGAGTTAAATACGTTATTTCTAACTTTGAAACATTTCCGAAATAGCCCATTGTAAGCCAGTATGTCATGGAAGTTAAGCCTCCACAATTTCGTGACCAACAGCATGATAGTAGTAATGTGATCAGCATTGCACACTGATTGATTTTACTTCCAGGGCAAGCCGGTATCGATCAATCTAAAGTTTAGTAAGCTTTAAGTCACCAGAGATCGAACCCCAGTTCTACACAACGATAGTCAAGTGCCCTAATCACTAAGTAATCACGGCTCACTAACATAATTGATTAGGAAAGTAACACTTCGTTGAGCTATTTTATTAAAGTCTCGACCACGTCTTCCTTTTCGTAAAATATACGATTATACTCCTATTTTGTTGGGTGAAAAGAATTTTGCATTTACCCATTATCAAAATTGTATATTGATAATGAACATACAAGCGGATACGCGAGTAGCAGAAGCAACAAGACCAAGTTAACTCATTTCCTCTGGTCTGTATCAGGAAAAGTACCATTGATGACAATCATTTCAAACAATCTGCAACCACCTGGCATTACCAGGTGCATCAACTTTTCCTTGCCTTGACATCAATTGCTGATCCTATTATTCAGCCCATATGAAAGTTGCTTAAACCAAGGGCGATTTTATCACGAATCATACAATGGCTGCAAGATGAGAACCTGATTCCTCCCGGAATTTTATTTTTGGTTGAGCAGTAACTGATGTGAATAACAAAGCAGTTGCTGTAACTTTAGGCACCTCTTGCATATTAAGAACATTTTACGCATGCATAATTAATGGAATAAAAAATTAGAAAAAGGCTATCGAGCCTTAATATTTCTCCAAAATAATACCTGAGAAATGAATATTTAAGAGCCATAATGGTTAAGGCACTGAAATGTTATTGTCTAGAATTGGGGTTTGATCCCCAGTGTCGGCTTGGGTCCCATCCTTCTTCTAATCTATAGGAACCAGCTAGTCTCCAAAATAAAGGCGACGAGTGCGCAGTCACACATTGCCACAAATATACCGGTAGTCAAGAAATTCTTTAGTTTTACTTTCCATGATCCCTCTGACCCACAACGGGCTGTTGAGGTAATGCTTTACTTTTTAATGAATAATCGAAGTTTTTTTCCTTTACTTGTATATAATTTAACCATGTTTTCTTCTATTGTAAATATCTGTCACTTGTGAATGTTTAAGTTCAATACAAATCTTCAGTACAGTGCAGCAATATTTAGCTCAATTATCAATTACATAGTTATCTCTATTATAATTTATAGGTTTATTTACCTTTTAACAAATCTAACAATTTTATATTCTACATGTATTGTAAAATTTTAAAATGTACTATTAATTCACTTGAAGCTTTTTAGGAATATATAAAAAATAGAAAATTTCTTTTTAATACTTATGACTAAAAGACATTAAAATATTTGGTTTATTTTAATATGAGAGCATATTCATGAACTCTACGCAATTTATGAGGATTCATACTTATACAAATCAGTTTTTGAATTAAAAGAAAATTTTAATGTTAAAAATCATATTTTCAATTCGAAAACTGAATATAGCGCATGACGCTTAGTTACAAGATAAAACTTACACGAATTATGATGAAAAATTATTTCATCTACTTAGAAGAAGTAGAATTATTAGAAGGGGTCGAATCTTTTTTAAAATAATTGCATTTACCGCACACAATTTTCAACTCCTTTGTTGATACGATATAACCCCTTGATTAATGACTACCTACACATACACTTCACATAGTATATCTTCATTACTCATAGATATAGATTATTATTAACAATTTTAAGCAGAAGTAGCTTTCTGAGTGAAATAAAATATTCATAAAAAGACAAATATTTTGTTCTGACAACTTTAATAAAATAATTGAGTCCGAGTTTTTTTAAATCCAAGTTCTGCTCATAATAACGTAGTTTAATGTAAGCTTATGAGCAATGAACCAACCATTTATTTAAACTTTCCTTTAAAATCCGGGATTTCACTAAATCAGGGCTCTCTATAACTAAGTAATAAATAGCTATAATAATACAATATTTAAAACTCAGTAATAGAGAGTTTAGTCATAATTAATTTTTAAAGTTAGGTTTGAATAGGTAGATGATAAATGAAACATTTGGAACAGAACAGAATATAAAGTTCCCCTTTGATAAATTCTACTTTATAAACAATTAAAGATTTTTCGAAAATATACAAACGGAGGTACAATATCAGTTTTTATAAATCAGTTAATTTTATTCTTTTACTTTATTCAATAAACCAATAATTCTTCCATAAAACTTTTTGTAAGTGCTTAAACGTTGGAAAAATACATTTAAATTAATAGTGCTAAATGTAAAAAGGTATCATTTTGTAAAAGAATTTTAGTAACGAATTTTGTATTAATTTATGCATAAGTTATACAAAAGCACCAGGCTCTTTCAAAACGATTTCCCCAGTATGCAAATGAACAGAAATACCCAATTTTTAGGATGCAAGAATTTAAATATTTGCTAAAAATGCGGAAATAAGAATTAAACCAAATTTTAAGAATTAAGTAAACACTTTCTTATTTGTTAATTACTTCAGAAAATGTAAAAAACTTTACTTGTAGGGTATTTTTCTTTATTATCAACAAAATTCTGTTTTTATGCACATAAAATATGAAGACATAAATTTATCCAAGCAAAACTATTTATTTTAACGTTTGTATTTTTTAAATCAAATATACTTCTAAATATGAATTAAAACAAAAATTTCACAGTTGAAAAATTAGGCAAGAAAGACGATACTTAAATCTGGAAAAAAAACACCATTATTGTGAGCAAGATATGAAACTATTACTGCTCTTTAATAAAACTAAAATAACTGTATAGTAAAATACAATTAAAACTATCTTAACTTCAAAGTTATATTAAACCAAACCTTTATTTTCAGTAAGCATATGTACGGTAGTAAACGTAAAAGAAAAAATTCTTTTTGGAACAATTTAAATTTAGTTTTTCTTTTGGTGCCATGAGATTAAAATCTAAAACATTTCTGCAACAGTTTTCAGCATAACCTCCAGTTCATGTTTCATGCATTTTTGAAAATTTTTAAAGTACTTTCACGGTAGAAAACAGCATATTAAATTATTTACAGTTGAAGAATATATAGTACTTACATTTTTACCTTTAAAGAAAATAGAACTTTGTAAATTTTGTTCAGCGGACAGGTAAATTGCAAACATGATTACGCTTTGGAGAAGCATACATTTTACGCTGCAGCCTCCGGAGGAAGAATAAATTAAATTAATGCATATTTTAAGATAAGAAACAGAAGCTTTTTAGTATGTCTGGTAAACCAGAGTTTAGGCAAACCAGAAGATTTAAGGATAGCGTTACGTTAGGGAACTAACTTTGAATCTGTTTAATGCTACAAGTTTGTATGTCCAGAAGAGATTTTACGTTTAAGATGCAAAAATGTAAATGTGCTTTTAGTTAAATGTTAGAGTTCAATTTCAAGTTTATTGTTACAAGGTTTTAATAGGTTTTTTTTTAAACCACAATAATGGTTCAAAAATAAAAATGACACTTTAAATCTTATAATCAAATATAATTCAATCTAAGTTATGGTTTACTCGTAGATTAAGTTAATTATATTCGAAATAAGCAAGGAAAATGCAAATTAATTTTTATTGCCTTAAACTTTGTAAGATATTTTTTAGCTATAAATGGAAGATGAGTCTCAACAGGCAAATCTTTGTTTTATTATACATTATTTATTTGCAACTTGCATCACTCAATACTTAATCGGTATAGATATTCGATATTCTCATAGACTTTTGTTTAATCTCGAGTAGATTAGTTTGGTTTCTAACAAAGACGTGGCAGCATAATGATCGTTGCTTTTAAGGTACTTCAAGGCATATTGTAATATTTATAAATCATTTACCTAAGAGTTCTAGATAAAAAGTTTTATTATGGTTTCAGGAAAAAAGTAATGACTACGTTTATAGGGCAGTTTTATTTTTCTATCTGCATTCTACGCGTATTTAAAGCGCAATATCTCTTCTGAAATATTTGTGGCTAAATAAATTGACAACAGTCGTCTTAAAAATAAACGTGCAATAAAGTGTGTTAAAAATATTTTTTAAACCTCCAATGAATAATTTGTAAATATTTAAAATTTGATCATACCAATAACTTAGTTTGAAAAAAACACTTAATCATTTCATGGATTAAATTATCTACTTTGAGATATGAGACTTAGAACAAATTGCAATTGACTATTACAATTGTAGCACAACTATTACAATTGTTATTAACTATTACAACTGTAGAAAACAGGTTAAGTAAATAAAAAGCTTAGCAAAATGATTCCTCCAGGCTCAAAGATGAATATAAGTATCTTTCAATGTATAGCCCTTTTTTTTACTCCGTAAATAAGCAGTCTTTCGAAACTGGAAAAACTATTTAGACTTACCATGCGTAATTCTATATGGAACTGATTCATAATAATTTTAAACTATTTTAATAGTTTCGATAAGTTTAAACTCAAAATGATTTTTGAAAATTTTGTATTTCGCTTGTTGGCTTTGGGAAGCATTTAGTGGACCTTTAATTCATGCACTGTAAGAAACGATTTTCTAAAATGTAGAAAAAATGGGCCAGAAAATAGCTCTGAATCAAATATGTTTATATTTGAAAAACCCATACATTAAAAATTGTCCTTTTTTGTGCAAAATGCAGGTTCTCAAAAGTGATGTGGAAGGATATTTATAGGTCAGGATATTTATAGGTTCATGATTCGAGCCAAAACCTTCGAACCAAAAACCTCCTGCACCATAGTAGGACACTCTAACCACCATGGTTGTATACTCAAGTTCAGAAAGAGTTAGGCAGCTTTATACAGTGGCCTCTGCAATAAAAGATTTTTAAATGCTAATTTTCTATTTCAATGGTACAAAGGGTTGTAATAAGGGGGAAAAAGTCCTGCTAACCTATGAGATCGCTAATTTCAATTTCACTGTTTGCTTATTTCGGAGCGCGGTGACTGAGTTTAGCCAATACCTTCTAGAAGGTCACTGGTTATGGTTTAGCGCTTCGCATTCTCTTGCCACAGGTCCTGATTTCGATTCTCAGATCGGGCAGGGTTGACTCAGCCTTTCCGGTCTTCAGTGGGTCGATTAAGTAAGTACCAAGCATGCTCGGGGACTAAATACTGGGGTTCCACGTTCGACTGAGCACCCAACTGGAACATCTGCTTCTGCACCCCAGAGCCCAAAGTCCAAAGAACTGAGATAGACACAGTAGGCCTTTGCCCTCTATGGGCTGCCTCTCCACTGAGTTTTGCTTAGTTTGCTTATTTCGCTAAAGCTTAAAACTTTTAAACCAATAGAGTTTATGGGCAGTGGCCACTACTATACAAGGCTTCCTAATTTTATTTGAAATGGAGTGGGTGTACAGCTATGGTTATTGGAGCATCCTACTA
Organism: Parasteatoda tepidariorum; assembly: GCF_982258835.1. Classification (NCBI taxonomy): domain Eukaryota; kingdom Metazoa; phylum Arthropoda; class Arachnida; order Araneae; family Theridiidae; genus Parasteatoda; species Parasteatoda tepidariorum. Next base: position 38,494,452 of record NC_141755.1, read on the forward strand.
CGACTGCGTAGATCCTTTTTTTAAATCCTGCTGGCAGACAAATAACATCCCTCTCACACATTACTTCCACTTTTGAGGCTATGCATTTTGCTCAAAAATGAGTCTATGTTGTCTTAATTTTGAATACATGGGCTCATCAAATTCGACTATGTTTGTTTCAGAGCTATTTTGACACATCTTTTCTCAAACTGAGAAACCCTTTTTTACAGTTTGTAAATAGTTTTTAGATTTTGAGTTTTTATAATTTTTAGTTTATATTAACATAAAAAGAACTTTCATCACAGTCAAAAATCAAATATGACGAAAAGAAATAATGTAAAAAGAAAGAAAATACAGAGGAGAAGTACTAGGAAAGAAATGTAAAAGTGTATTTTAGGTAAGTATCAAAGATGAAAAGTTTCAAATGTTATGAAACGTTTGTAATTGGAATATATATTGATAAAATTATTTGTTGCTGATAAATACAAATTAACAATGTTAAAAGCTGTACAAATTACCACATCTGAAGAATGTTAATTTAAAAATTTAATCATTATTTTTAGCCTTTAATGTTCTTAAGTTTACTGATTAATAATATTGTAACTTACTTTAGTTTACTAGATAAGTTACTTACTTTAGTTTACCAAGTCCCTGATAAGTTGAAAAAGAGAAAAGAATCTGAATATAATGAAGAAACATTTTGCAAAACAAGAAAAAATTCAAAAATTTTATTTTAAAAACATTTTAATACATAAATTAGGCAATTTTAAGGGGGAAAGCTATAGATTATTTTTTGAGAAAAAACATTTTTTTAAATTTATTAAAAAAAACGATTGGAATATAAAAAATGTGATTATTTTTGCATAAAAATGTCCATTTATTTAAAGAACATCCCCTAAAATAACATTCATAATAAATCCAATAATTCTTCCTAAACTAAATTTAGCATTTCACTCTCTTAGTCGGAAATTTAATTAGTTTAATTATTCAAAATGAAACTGACTTTCCTATTTCATTAGAAGTATTAGCTTGAATTAATGCATATTCATTTGTCTTTCTTACTTAATCTTATAATCCCGTCACTCCCGATAACCAGATGTTAGAATTCATATCCAAATATTTCCTTAATGCGAACAATAGATTGTCAAAAAATGTTCATTACTTAAAGATAAGTATACTTAAGAGACAACTCTGGGAATCTTCTCAACATTCCAGATGGATTATAGATTTGAGATTTACATTAGTACATAGAAAGTTGGTCTTCAATTATGCCAAATTCTAAGTTTCTATGGAAACTGCTTCGGATTATTTTAGGAGTGTTAATTATTTAATCACAAAAATTGGACATAAATATAATCGATAACGTAATTGCAATTAATTATAAATTTTGATTAAAATTGTATCCACGATTACAATTAATTGTTATTTTGATTCTAATTTTTTTCTTTACAAAATGCAATCATAATTTTTTGGTAATATTGTTGTGGTGTTCATGAGTACAAAAAATTAAAATTTGGAGCAACAATTGTACTAATAATTGCACCTAATAATAGTTATTTTTAGAAATGTTCAAATTAAATATGCTACAGTTTTGATTTCAATGGTATAATGTAAACAGAGAAAAATCATCTTTAATTAAGATAAGTTTTATATTCATATTAATCATTGCCATTGTTCTCATGGTTACAAGTAAGAGCAGTTTTGTCTGAAATCGTTGTTTTTATGAATACAAGTAGTGACGTTTGCGATTAAAAAAATATAATAACAATGAAAATATTAGTTATAACTGAGAATAATTTTAATTATAATGGTATAAAATAATATTAAGTGCAACTTCAATCGCAATTTAAAAAAAAACGAATATTAGTTTTTAATTAAGATAGATTCTACATTTGTTAAGAAAGTATTCTGATTATACAGAAGTTTTAGTTAATGCATTATAATATTGAGCAATTATAAAAAAAATTTATGTAAAAGATAAAAAGATCTATCTTTATTTGCAATCACTTTCATAACACAAAAGTTGTTTTTTTTTTTTCTTTGCATTATTTTGTATGAAGTTCCTTTTTAATAGATCTTAGATCACAAATTTCAAATATGAAGTAGGTTACTCTCTTTAAGCTACCGTCATTCGGGGCTACTTTGTGCAGCGGGGGCTACTTTATGCAAATTCGAATTTGGCATTTTTCAAGTGCTGCTATTCAGTATTATGTTTATTTCACGTTAAAAATGTGTGGAATTTGAAGATAGAAGTCTCTTCTATTACTACAAACATTTTTTCGAATTTTAAAACAATCTCAGAGTGTGTTTCGTTCATCCAATGCCAACAACTTTCCGAGGACGTCGGATATCGAAAAGTGTGCGTAGAAACTTTAGCTGTGAAATGCAAAGACGTTGATAAAAAAATTGTCGTAAGTGCAAAATTTTTTATTTATATATTAATAAACAATTATATCATGTTAGCGTTAAAAAAATTTGAAAATTAATAACAAATAAATGGAAAATGAAAAAAAATGCATTTTGGGGCTACTTTGTGCAAAGTTTCATTCGTTTTTTTTTTTCGACAGAAAAATGGTCAGACGCTATAAAAAAATACCTGGAACGGAAAACTACCGTGTTAAACTTTAGAAAAGCTGCAACAATGTGTGCAAGCAGTTGTTGGTGGTATGTCGATTGCAGAAGCTTCTCGGAAGTACAAAATTCACAGAAATACTATCTCTAATAAAATTCACAAGAAACACGTGAAACTTCCTGGTAAACTATTATTTTTCTTCTACAAAGATTTTTCTAATGACTTAATCAAACGATTTAACACATAAAAATATATTTTATAGGACATCGAGTAATTTTGACAGAAACTGAAGAGCAAGTTCTGTCATGTTCATTCAACATTATTTCACAATTAAATTTAACAATATTATAAATGTTAATGAATATGTAATAATTATTATTTTTAAAATTTCATCCATTTCAATGCTTAAAAATGTATATGGTTTTCTTTTGTTTAAACTCAAATGTTTTGAAATAAACATTCTTTTTAAGAAAACAATTCTTCAAAAAAATGGTTTTTTAACGCTGAAAATTATTTTCAAACTAATATCTTTACATATCTTGATGTTTTTGTCTTTGAAATGTCAACAATTAACTTTTTTAACAATTTTATATCAATATTTTACTAAAAACATGATTATTAAACTGAATTCCTATCGCTGCACAAAGTAGCCCCATTTGGGGGCTACTTTGTGCAAGGTATGTTTTGACTTATTACTCGTAAATATTACATACAAATAATGCCAATATTTATCAAATTCACTCGTCTGAGTCCAGTTATGAATATAATATCGATAAATTTTACTAAAGTTTGAATTAACATAGTTTTTTTACATGTCAAAGTTCAAAAACTGCGAAATCCTGCACAAAGACGGTACTGCGGAATGACGGTACAGTGTTTTTTTGTTTTTTCTTTAAGAAATACTTTAGTCTGTTTTTTTTTTTTTTTTGTTTTTTTTTGTTTTGTTTTTTTGAAACGAACAAGTATAAATACTTCATACTTTACGTAAAACAAACGCAAAAATGTTGCAGAAAAATTTTAGGGGAGTAACGTTTCTAGGGCAGTTACTGGCATTTAGAAAGTATCTGCAAAATTCTAGAGTTCAAACTAAATTGTGTTTTGTTCATATGCGTAAAAAAGTAAGTAAAAGTAAAACATACTTTTAAGCAATAAAACGCTATTTCTATTAAAGTCTTCGTAAAGAAATTTTTTCTGAATACTTAACTGGGAAATATTCACTGTTCCCTATTGCGTGATTTAAATTCTTCACTTAAAGAGAATTGTTTTACTTCAACAAAATTTACTGACTGGTATTCGGAAAGAGTCTGCATATTCCAGAGTTTGAATTAAATTGGGTCTTGTTTACATACATAAATCTCAGAAAAACACAATGTTGACGTTTAGATTGCTTTCAATGCATTCTTCCCTCTTTAATATTAAATGGTTAGTTTCTTCTGAAACTGACTAAAAGTTTTTATATTGCTTGTAAAAGAAATGTAATCTTCTATAATATTCTTATAAGAAATTGAAAGATAATAATCATATCATTGATAATATTATGATTAAAATGCAGGATTAGTGATTATCAAAATGGATTATTAACTGTGTTTAGAGAAGTTTAGAATAAAACAAACCACACTGAGAAAAAATAGCATGGTCAAAGTTACCAGAATATGGTAAAGTTTTCTGGTACTATGAGAACACTAGAAAACTTGGTTAAATTTTACCAAAACGTTTTGGTAATGATTTTGATAAAGCGAAGAATAAAATTTGATTTTATTATATGAGTTACAATTTAATAATTTTATCATGATACCTTTGAGCCTGGGATAAAAACCTTTTATTTGGTTTAATTTATTTTTCAGTTTTGTATTTTTACTAAATGTGTAGTAATATACGAAACGATAATTTTGAAGGCCGGAATATCCTGCAAACCGTTCCCATATAAGCGGAAAAACTTATGTTTTGGTTTCATTAAAAAGAATTTGTTTTTTTTAATCAGAAATGTCATTATCATAGAGTACGGAAGGCTTAGCGATTTTTTTTTTCTCAGTGTACATCAATATCTATGTATATTGCAACAAAGCGTACTAAAGTCCTTCCCCAAATCAATTTAGTGCCTAATTTCAGTTAAGAAATGTAGGGGAAAATTTCTCACCACTAAGCATCTTTTTTGAAATTGCGATCGGAACAAAGCAATTATTATAATGATCTTTATTTATGTATCTATTATGCATGTGACCGATTTAAATCATTAGGATTCATGCAAATCTGAAAACCTCAAAACAAACACAATTTTGCTTCAAAAATTGATAATGTTCACAAAGCAACAAAATCTAGAAAAAGTGTCTAAATTTTACCAATGAATATCAAAGTTTAATAAGAAAACGAGCTCGTATCACAAAGCATAAGCTTTAATTGTTATAATTGTGTAGCATGGTTGTTTATAAATAACTTTCTGACTAAAAGTGGCCGAGGGGATCACAAAATTAATTTGCTTTACAAAATTTCACCATATCCTTATTAATAAACGAAGTGAATGGGTTATAAGATTCCACGTGACCACAAGGGTCTCTATAAAACTAAACTCCACTCAAACTTCCGAGGAGAAACCTTTTGATTCCTTATGTCAAGAATAATTTTATTGACTTGCCTGCAATTTAGTGTCATGCAACCAGGTAGCGATCACTAGATATCACGTCCCCTTCATATTCAATAAGAAATTCCTCATTTAGATCAGATTTACCACCACCTATTGAAGAAATTTCTCTATGAGTAATAAAGCACATTGTGCAAATTTGGTATTTTATTAATTTCCAATAATTAGACCTAATGATATTTGTTATATTCTGCAATAAATTGCGAACAATTAGCATGATGAAGTATGCAAAAAATTAGAGCTTATTCCTGTTTCTTTTTCTTGAAATAAAAAGAAAAGCATCCAAAGAAAAATATCCTTATCCCCTCTCTTTATCCTCACATTCAAAAGAAGAAATTTATTTTTCCACTTACAAAATAATCCCACATTTTTAGAGTTCTTTCTTCACTTAGAAAAAAAGCGCGATCAAAACTACCGAAAATATAGTAAAATTTCCCGTGTTTCTGATTCCATAGAAAAATCAAAATCTTAGCAACTTTTACCGAAATACTTCAATAAATTAGCAATAAAATATGGTTTTGTAATGCGTGAAGAAATATGATAAATGTGGGGAAATGTTTTTACTTTATCATGATATCTTAGAGCATGGCATAAAAACCTTTTTTAATATAAATTTTCTTTTCAGGTTTGTACTCTCTACTAAATATGTGGTAATGAGAGCTGTAATTTTGAAAACGAGAATTTTCGATAAACAGTTACCATAGGAACAGAAAGTTTCCAACTAAATGGTTTTAATACCGTATATTTCGGTCTTCATAATTAGAATTATGTTGTTTTTTTAAGAGAACTGTCATTACCATACAGTACGATACTTTTTCCAGAATTTTTCTGTGCAAAAATGCACGGTATTATTGATATTTAATTGGAGTAATCAAGAAATATTGCCTAATAGAAAAAACATTTATTTCCAACTCCTTCCAAATGGAAGGTAAGCAAAAATTTTGCTGTGTTTCATTGAAAATAAAAATTCCTTACGATTTAAAAAAGAAAAAAAATTGCATTTTCAAGCTTTTTGGCTCATACTCAATTGTGTTGAAATGCTTTTTTCAGTACCGATTTCACACAATTCATTAAAGAATTCTGTCTCTGCAAATATTAGACACGCTATACAAATAAGTAATAATCCTATCATTATTAAATAGCAATTATAACTTCAAATTAGTTTTTGCGAAATAATTCTCCTCAAATTAAAAAAACAAAAGTTCCTTATCAAATAAAAAGCATATTTTTCTCAAATCTTTCCAAATAGAGGGTAAACAAAGTTTTAGTTACGTTTAATTAAAAAAAAATTCGTTTCGATTGCCAAAAGTAAAAAAAATATATGTGCATTTTTGACCTTTTCGTCTTGTACTCATATACGATGAAATACTTCTTTCAGCTCAGATTTAACATTTCTCTTCCAGAAATTCCTTTTATGTGTAAATAGAACTAAATAAAATGTCGCCCAATCTACAGAACGAGACACATAAGAGGAAAATAAAATATTTGAGTAAAATGTCCCTGAATTTCAATCCTTTATTTATTTTTTTTCTTTTCCGTCGACGCAGGTTAGTTCTTTTTTGGTAAAGTAAAAGAATATTTCTTTCCTACATTTTGATGTATTTTCAATTGAGAATAGCTGCACTGATTTAAAAGTGTTAAATGATACTAAGATGTATTTACATTTAGATCTTCTATAAATAAATACAAGTTAAAAATTATTTTTGACAAATTCATTAAAAATTATGTTTTATTTTAATAAAATTGTAAGTTTTTTATAAAAATTCATGAGAGCATTTATCATTCCCTATTTTCTCACTTCACCCAAAAGAAAAACACAGAGTCTTATAAAAGTAATTTTAAAAAATTTCTCTCAAGAAATTACTATTTGTTGAATAAATATTATATGTTTTATATTAAATGCTTTTAAAAGGTAATAATATTAATATCATCATCATCATATTTGGCTAGACAGCCCAGGGTGGGCCAGTGCCTTCCTTTGAATTCGAATCCACTTCTCTCTACTTTTGACACTTGTTCGCCAGTTTTTCTCCTTTAGAGTAAGGAAATCAGTCTCAACTAAATCTAGCCATCTCAGCCTGGGTCTACCTCTTTTCCTGTTCGTTAGGGGTTTGTGTAATAGGATTTTCTTTAAATTTGAGTCATCATTCCTTCTGAAAATGTGAGCTGCCCAGTTCATTCGATTTATTTTAATGAATTTCACAATATCTGGCTCTCTGTAGATTTTATACAGTTCAGTATTATATCGTCTTCTCCAGGAATTATTTATTTTTATCCCACCAAGGATGGCCCTCAAAACTTTTATATTATATTATTAATATATAATTATAATATTAATATATAAAAGTTTAAAAATGGTAACATAAATACTAATATAAAACTCTTTAATATCTGGTGTTATAATTGCTCAATTTTTACCAATAATTTATAGTAAAGCTTTTGGTTTAGCTGTAAATGGTAGTTGATGAATAAGTGGTACATTAATTTGGACGAGAAGAAGATAGTTGATTTGGTTTAGTTACAAATGGGAGTTGATGAATAAGGGGTACATTAATTTGGACGAGAAGTAGGTAGTAAATTTGGTTTAGTTGTTAATGGTAGTTGATGAATAGGTGGTACATTAATTTAGACGAGAGCTAGGTAGTTGATTTGGTTTAGTTATAATAGTTGATGAATAGGTGGTACATTAGTTTTGACGAGAACTAGGTGGTTGATTTAATGAAACATCTGGTTTATCGCCATTTTCGTGATCTCATCATTATTTTATCCATAAATTACCATTATAAATCTGTAATTTTCCTTTATTTTTGTATTATCAGAAAAGTAAGTAAAATTTATATCAATTATAGCTTTAATTTGTACTTTACATGTCAGTCAGTTTTAGAATGGAGAAGCTTTTGGATTTTTTTTTTAAACTAAGTGTTTAAATTAATACACTTAAATGCTTTAGCAACAATAGAAAGTTTCTTAAAACAGCTGTGCACATTTTGGGGAGAAAGAATATAAAATAAAATAAAATAAACAAAAGAAAAACTTGAATCTGCATTTCACTGTTTAAAATTCCGGATCAAATTAAGGTGTATAATACAGACACTGTGAAATCCATTTTACTGCAAGATATATTTTTAATGTGAAATACTAAACAGTAATTTTTATCAGCAATATTTATGTAGAGTAATTCAGTGATTTTACGGCAATTATTACAGTAAAAATTATGGGATATAATTTTTTTTTCTTCATAACGTGTTCCGGTAAAAATGGATTTTGCAGTGAAAAGTACCGGCACCCTGTGTGCCCGTATTTTTTACCGTAATTTGAGTCAGAGTTTTTAACAGTGTATGTTCAGTTTTGTAACCAGTGTTCAGAAATATTTATAAAAATATAATTAACCTGAAGAAGAAAACATCTTATTGTCAGCTCTTACTTCTTGTTAGCAACATCTAGTATTAATTATTTTTTACATTAATATTTTTATTATAATAAAAAATAAAATAATTCTCACTGTTATCATTTAAAGAAAAAATTTAAGCTACCTTTAAATCTACTTTCCTATATTTTAAGTTCATATGCTTAAAAAATTTTACATGCCTTGCACTCAAATCAAATTTACACTATAAATCACTAAAATTGACCTTTTTTTTCAATTTTACTGTCAAGTAACTATAGTGCTCAATTTTACTGTAATAATTTCACTATATTGTGAAATAACTATAGAGTTCAATGTTTCTGTAAAGTAACTATAGTGTAGTGTACTGTAGTAAATGGTGAATGACAGAGAGGAAAATACTTTCAGCATTTTCAGTGCAAAATAATGAATTTTAGGTGTACAAGTACTCCTTATATTTATGTTATTGTTGTTGACGTATGCCTGTTTAGGCAGAAGGGGGGCGATTGTTCTTGTTTTCCAGTGTATGGCCAAGAATTCGACTTCTGCCACACCATACGTTACACCCGTTTATGGGGCGGCCCCATTCATACATCCCTTCATTAATTCACAGATCGTAATTTTGACCTGAATCAGAGAACGATCGATCTCCAATCCAGTACCCCAGAGGAATTGATTTGTTATGGGAACATGGAGGACTTTTGCAACTCGACAGATTTAACTTGCATCAGTCACATTACTACACGGGGAATCTTCGGCCGGCGGTGTTCAAATCCACGAACTCTCAAACATGGGCCCAGCGCCCTATCGACCAGGCTATCCCTTATGTTTATTAACTATATTATTATTTATTATATCACTATTTATTATATCACTATTTATTTATTAAAATAAGCTATATGTAATTAAATAATAAATTAAAAATGAAAGTTATTTCCTCACATAGCTATTTAAACTTCAATTAAAACAGCAACTTCAAGGAAATGATTTCATTAAAATTCTTTTCTTTTTTTATATAGTTATATTAAATCAGAAAAATTATTTATAAAGCATCGATAAAGCTAATATTTGACTTAAAACAATTTTTTTAACAAAGTTTTATTAACATCTACACAATGAACTCATAGTATGCACGTCTACCATTAACTGTTATGGTTGGGGTTTTTAGTACACACTTTAGAATTGACTATAAAAAAGGTACGAAGGGTTTTAGCACAGCAAATCTACAGCATTTTTTTTCCTTTTGTCTAATCTTTTTTGAAAAGTCACTTTTATGCCATTGTCTTCAACATCACATTCTTTTTTAATTTTTTGAAGTTAGTATCATGAAAAAATTATATCTTATCATTATATCTGGTTAATAAATGGGAAACAATAATAATGATAAACAATTTAAAAGCAAATTAACGAATATATTTCTCAATCTGTTACTCTCTATTCCACTCTGTTACCATGAGCATGATAACAGCGGGGATAAGACTGTAACTCATTTTACTTGGATATGTTTCCCAAAAAGGAGAAAAATATTATACAAAACTGAAAAACATTATTTGATCCTACCATTAAAATATTAAATGAACATAAAAAAAATAATTTAAAATAATTACGAGATCCACAGGGAGCAAAGTCTTTAAAACATACTTTGTTAATGCCTTATCTTCTTATAAAAGAGCAGATACATTGTCAATTTTCAAAATAGCTGTTGAACTTAAAACTAAACATCCATCGAGCCCTGCTGGGACCTATTGTTGCTGACTTTAAGGAAACAATTCAATACAATTATAGTGGTAACAGAGTAGCAGTAACTGAGTGGGAAAAACCCAGGAGCAACATTAAACCGTCTTATTTTTACTATAAAACAGTTTTGAAACTGTACTCTAGAATAACTATGTGAATCTAGAATATATATTGCGCATAAAGCTAATAACACAGCTGATTTTAAAAAGAATCGTTTTTTCCAACAAACATTAAACTGTCTTGTTTTTACAATAAAACAATTTAAAATTCTATTCTAGAAAGCAATGATATATATTGCGCATAAATCTATTAACTCAATTAATTTTAAAAAACATTATTTCCAATTAACTGTAAGTATATCTGCAGTTAATAGAGAGATAATTATGGCTGAGATATAGCAATTAGTTTGCGTTTGACACATTAAAGACATATTACGCAGGCATTATCTTTAAAATACTACTGTATGCATCTTTATCTATTAAAAATATCAAGTAAACAAATTTGAATGCTTAAGAATGTTATTCAGAATTTCACTTGAGTAATTAAAATTACTTAAAGTCAAACAACAAAACAAGGACAACAAAACAAGGACAACAAAAGTCCAAGCTTATAAAATGACCCAAAGGCTAAAAAGTACAAATTATAATTAATGTAACAAGTATATTACTTTTTGGTATTTTAATAAAACAAATTTTCAATTTTGTGGGATTATATTTAATAAATAATTTCAATTTTGTGTTATTAACAAATAATTCAACACTATAAATTATATTTGTAAAAATGTAAGCAATTTCACAAATTGTTTGCAAATTTGTACAGTTCAAATTTATTCCCTGCTTCAATTTTGATACCAAATCATTTTTATTACCTGAATCCTTGCAATGAAAACTTCACCAATGGTAAAATTATAATTTCAAGCATTTTCAAAAAATACATTTTTAAATCAATTAAATAATCCTAAGAAACTGAAACGGGTAGATATAACTTGATCAAAAACTTCAAAAATATGAAAGTTGGAAGAAACAAAGTCGAGTAATTTCAATTCCTCAAAAACAGGCTCCATTGATACGATCGATATGTTCGTTATCAAGAGTTTGAGGAATCATCAATTGCTACGCATTGTTGGAATCTCGGGCATAGATTCAATTTCGATAATGCCAAAATTATTTCCACTTCAGTTACATCTGTCCATCCTGATATCCTGGAATCTTGCTTTATTCATGAAGATGTCGATTCTCTTGTTTACGATATTAGTTCCTCCCTACCTCTCCATAGTGCGTGGAAATGCAATTTACCCCGATTTTCCCCTCTCGCCACAGTGGATTTTATTCTATTTTTTTTCTCTTGGCTATTTTGGTTTTTCCAGTTTCATTTCTCACTTTTCTTTTTCTTTTTTTTATTGGCAGCTTTGCGTTTTATATTTAAAATCACACTTTTTTTCTTCTCATTTACGTCTGTTAGGTCTTGAAAATGGGGGCCTGTTTCCGAGCATTTGAAACATGTCGACTGCTATTGTATTGTATATGTATATTTTGTATATTTTTGAAACGAATGAGATTTTTAATCAAGCATTACTTTTTTAAAAGCTAGTATTCATTATCCTATTTTGCCCTTATTAATACTACACTTGTGATTTCTTTTAGCTTGAAAATAACATCAAAACATCCACCAATAAAACAAACATTTTAAAAACTATTTACAATTTTATATGATACAATATTAAAAGTAAACCACAAGTTAAGATAGAAAAATTCAAAATACATTTCAAATCTCCTCCTTATTCTTAGTTAAAACCTACTTTTACTACCACAAGAATGTTCCAGTAATTTCGAGCATCTATCTGAAACCATTAAATCGAACCTAATTTTTTTTCTAACGATGGAAAAGAGCTTTTAAAATACTGAAAAGAAACTAAAATCAATTCACGAGTATAAAAATGGTTCCGTTAAGGAGAATTCCAAAAATAAACAGACGTTTATTTTTTATTTGCGGCTTACTTTGTTTTTTATTAAGTTTGAATCTAAGAAAACTACTACTTTACTAGGACTGCTTCATAAATAAATCTTTTGTATGTCCATATATCTTATTTACGTAATGTATTTACTTCTATTACTAACCAAAAATATATAAAGTACTTCACATTTAAAAATATGGAAACATTAATGAAGAGATGTATTAAGAAAAAAATTACTAATATGTTTACTAAATTTTATTTCAGATAACTAATATAATTCTTCGACAGCGAAACATAACAGTTGATTTAACTTCACTAAAAGATATTTTTTACATCTTCAACTTGAAAGTAATAAATGTTTATTTGAAAGAAGTACTATAATATATCCATATAAAAGTGAGCAATCGTGAAAGAAATTTTAAAAAATCGATACTTTTTTTAAAATTTAAGCAATTGGTTAAGTCATATATTCTGTAAACTTTTTAAAAGCAGATATCAAAGCTTATTACAGTACTGACGTAAAATATCCTCAGTGGTAAACAGATCATGAATTAGCGTCATCTTCCTTCAAGCTAACCGTGGAAGATATTCATAGTTTTCCTCCCCATGTTAAGTAAATGCAGTTTAATTCTATCAAAAAGTCTTCAACAAAGGCAAATTTCTCCCTCTACTTGATCCAAGAGTTCCCTTGTCTTCTGGATTGGATTCAAATTTGCAAGTATACGGAGATGAATATTAGTAATCGTAAACCCAAAAATTGGGTCGGCTGTTCACCGACGGTTATAAAATAAATAAAATAGGTTTATTATCTAAATCTGACATACATGAAAATACTATGGCATTGAAAAGCTAAAATAACACCAGGTTGAGTCTGAATAACAGATCCTATGTTTATGCGAAAAATGCAAACCCCCTAAAAAGCAAGTTTCTTTAAACACATAAATACTTATAAGCGTTAAACATATTTTAATGCAATATTACTTCAATAACTATGTATTCTAAAGCAAGGAATTTCTTTCTACAAATTTATTTAGTGCCATATTTTATTTAACAAATACAGGGTAAAGTTTCTCAACAAGATGCCCTCTTTTCAAAATTACGATCTGAATAAAGCAATTATTACAATGTTCATTATTCCTATTGATTGTACTTATGACCGGTTTCAATCATTAGGATTCGCCCAAATCTGTAGAACTCAAAACCAACACAATAAAAATGTTCACTAATATGCAAAATTCAGGAAAAGTATAAGCTCCAATTTTTATACTTTTGGGCCATCGTTATTTATAAATAAGAATATTAAAAACGTAAAAAAGCATTCAAATAAAATAATATACTTCATTGATAAACTTAAAATCTCAACAACGGAAAATTTTTCAAACGCACTGAGAAAAATAAAGCATGTATGCTCAAATATACATTGATCAAAACAATTAAAGGATATTGTATCAAATAACGATATTATGCAATTTTTTTCTTCTTTTGCATCAAATGGAAGAAGAGTCACAAATGCAATTTTTTTTTATTTTCAAACTTCACAGTATACAAGTTTTGAGTTTGACGTCGAAGACCATGCTTTAGTGGCAGCAAATTTCATTTGGATATCAACTGAATGTAAAAAAACGGAAAAGAATGATCGACATTTAGTAAGGGCGTTGTTTCGATGAGTACCATTTCTCAAGGAAGTCATTAATCGACTCAGAAGATTGGAGAATTGTTGGCCGATTAGAGGGGGTACAAACACAAGCAGAAGTAGTAGAAGCCATAGTAGTTTCACAAATTTGTGATTTCCCTGATCTGGAACCGTTATTTGGAAACTGGAAAAGCAGGCCGAAGATCAGCGCTAGGGCGTAAACGTTCAACAACACCAAATGAAGACCATTAATGCTAAGGACTCGAAAATATCGAAATATGAATGTCATTTTTCTTAAACAACACCTTCGCTCGGCTACTGGTACCACAGTTTCGACATAAACTGTCCGAAACCGCTTGCTCGCCTGCTAACCAATGGCGTGTGTCACGTTAATAACAAGACGCCATCGAGCCCGCAGAGAGTGGGTAGCAGAGCAGGTGAACTAGTGGTAGAAAAAATTGGCGCAATATTTTTTTTCAATGGCGTGTCCCATTTTTCTGTTCATCCAGATTATAGGCATATTTTCGCCTGGAGGGAACTGGGCACTAGAAACAATCTTGTGTTCGTGCACGAAAGTGTAAGATTTAGCGGTCGGGGAGTGATGATCTATGGTGTCATCTCCATTGATGGGCGTATCGATCTCCATATCATTCGAAATGGAGCTCTGACCAGTCGCTGATATAGGGATGAGATCCTGAGATCTATTGTAGTCCCTTACGTTGCAGCAATAAGAGATGGCTTCAAGTTAATGGGCGACAATCGCAGGCCACATTGTGCTAATTTGGTGAATGATTTCCTTTTGGAGGAAGGAATCATACGAATGGATTGGCCAACGTATTCTCCGGACATGAACCCAATCAAGCATATTTCGGAACAACCTTGCCAGACGAATTTCCGGACGCCTACCACTCCCACAAACTCTCCAAAAGCTGTAAAGAGCTCTTCTGAAGAAGTAAGGAAAGAATGCCGCAGCCCCTCATTAATAGCCACATTGACTCAAAGCCTCAAAGGTTTTCAACGATACTGGCCGTCCTGGGAAACCATACCCTCTGCAAAAAACGATTTTCTTTTGAAGAAACGCCTTATTTTATTTGTTTTCTCATATGCACAAATTGTGTTTTTTTTTTTTCCTTTTGTATACAAAACAAAACAATTTTGTTTTGTTTTATGCTCAATAAAATGCATTTTTTTCTGCCAGATAAATATCATTTTCGTGAAATATAACCTACTATGTCTGTCAATAATGTACCAATCATTCAAACAATTCTCCAGGTGCAAGATCAACCCACGACCTCAATATCCTTTGAACAGTGTAGTATGTATGGTCGAAACTACCAGGATAAGGTAAAATTTAGCAATATGCTGTACTGGAAATATGGGAACATCAAGAAGCTTGATAAATTTTACCAAAGTGCATTAGTAAGGATTTTTGCAAAATTAATAATAAAATATGGTTTATAATATGTGATAAGATATGGTAAATTATTTTATCATGATATTTTAAAGCATGGCATAAAATCAATTTTTTCGGAAAAATTTACTCTTCAGTTTCATATATTTTTTTAAATGCTTGGTAATAAGAACTGTAACTTCAATTTCTAGTAAACCGTTACCATATGAATGGTTTACATACCTTATTTTTGAATTTTATCAATCAGAATCATTATTTGTTTTAACAGAAATGTAATTACATACAGAAACTAAAATTTAACATATTATTATTCTACGATTTTTTTTTAAGTAAATATTATTCCTACACAAACTTTTTCCCACGAGATGAGTGCCTCTGATGCTTCTGTCAATTAATTTACTTTCATTTGGAAATAAAACCAATAGGGAAATTTATTGCGGTTTTAAATAATAAATCATTGTTTACAGAATCTTCCAAATCAGTTCCCCAATTCCTTTGAGAAAACTTTCTAATTTATTTTGATAATCTCTAACAAGCTCAGATTATTGAAAAATATTTAGATTCGAACAAATGGAATAGTTTACCTTTCAATTAATTTTACTTAAGTTCAAGCAATTTCACGGTCTTTAAAATGTAAGCAGATTAAAACATAAATGCATTAATTAAATTAATGATATAAACTGCTCTGAACAACCATGATTGCATAGCAGTAAATCCAAGTGTTCGTAATTAGTTGTAAAATCATTTATTATGAATTAAAATGCCAATTAGAGTTTAAAAGGGAGTAAAATTATGTTTTTAATGACTCTGGAAATTGTACCTTTGTTTCCAATATTTTAATTTGTTTAAAACTATTCGGTCTTCTCGTGGAATTTATTTAATATTTTCAAGGGACTAAACCTCATACATATTTATAAGTTTGAGTTTAAAAAAAGAGAGACAAAGTTCGAAAAACTCTTCATTTAAGGAATTAAAAGGGCATAAACTCCAATTAAGTTAAGAATAAATTACTTGCTTAATTAATCATTCACAAAAGTGTTCCATAATAACTTCTATTAATATAGATTTCTAGAATATTTGTTCAAGATTAAAATTAAAAAAACGACTTGGGATCACAAATTAAAGTTTAAGCTAACAATGCCGTAACTATTGTAAGTGAAAAAGAAAACGTTATAAATATCAGGTGTATCAATATTGCGGAAATATGGTATAAAAACAACAAAAGCAGCTCATTTGCTTTTAGAAACTATGTGGAGAATAAAATAGTTTTCCAGAAAGCCTTCCAGATTTCTTGTTCTGATGTGACTGGTTTTGAGATTTTAATTTCGTCTTCCTCAATAGTGAGAAGTTAAACCGTGCTGACTCAGTTTATAGAGCGCTAATCTCACAAAGAGAGTGGCCCGAGTTCGAATCAAAGCGACAGATATGAATTACGCACCCGGTTCACATCAATCACAGTGCTGACGAAAAAAACATTCTGCAGAAAACAACAGAGCCCCCATGCCGTTAGGAAAAGCTTTCGTGGTTTTTCCCTCTTTGTAACGCAAATGCGGTTTAGTTCCATCAGAAAATCCACCAATATGACACATTTCCCTCACAACTGGATCCAAGAGTTCCCTTGTTTTCTGGAATGGGTTCAAAATTACAAGGTTACAAAGTGGAACATTGGTAGTCGTAAACTAAAAATTAGGTTAGCTGTTCAACAACGGTTATAAAATAAAATAAAATAGTGAGGAGTCGGATTGCAATAACGTTTAAACATTAATTTACAACCCTCCAATACGCATAATTTTTTCTTTTGAGTTTAACTTTATGTTTTGAATATTGAGGGCGGTTAACATAAAATTCTCGATTTAAGATTTATAAACAAAGTATGCAGTAAATCCTCGATATAAGGATTGCGACAAACTACGAAAAGCCCGCTATTACGACAAATTTTCAAGTTACCGTCGAAATGTTCTCGTTTAAGATATAAAAATTGTATCTTTTTAACAAGCTGAAAATCATTAGCCTTCCACTATTATGGCAACATTTTGTTTAAGGACTTGGAGTGCACCAAAAAAAAAAAAAAAGGACCACCATGAGATACTTTTGATTTAGTGGTAGGATCTTCACGTTCTAGAATTCAATCTTCATGGTTCAAAAAGGTGACTCAAATATGCTAATTAATTGGAGCAGACGATATTTTAAGTTACGAAATCAGACACAAAACGTAGTTTCTCTGAATAAGCGTACCCTTTTTTTCGACAGATTCAGATTCCTCACCCTTTAAATATAGAAGATAGCTGAAATCTGGGAAATATGGTCCCCATCATATGGTTAGGAGTGGAATCTAACGTTTTGACTCCTAATGTTAATTTTATTTCTTGCGTATTTCCCCATATCTTGAGAACTTTTTCAGGAAATGTGAAAATCTTTGCACACAAATATAAAATTAGTTTATCCAAAGTACCCATGCAAAACATGAATTTTAGAAAATCTTGTCTTTATTATTTTATTTAGTAACTAAACTAAACGCAGCGGCGCGACAGTCCTAGAGGGCCAAGGCCTACTGTGCCCAACTCAGTTTCCTTGACCTTGGTCTCTGGGGTGCAGAAGCAGATGTTCCGGTCAGGTGGTCAGCCGAACGCGGAACCCCCAGTATTTAGTTCCCAAGCATGCTTGGTACTCATTTATCGACCCACTGAAGGGATGAAAGGCTGAGTCAACCCTGCCCGGCCCGAGGATCGAACCAGGGACCTGTGACACGGCAGCGCGAAGCACTACCGCTCAGCCATCGGGCGTAATAGAGCAAGTAATTTTGAATCGTAAGGTATGAAAATGTTTGCATAATTGTGAATATCTAATTTCACAATGCAAAATTTGAGCGAAATTGGTTGAATACTTCCCGAGAAATCAAATTTTAAAACAGTTGCATAGTTAAAATTTGATTCTCAGGAGCTATTCAACCGATTTCGCTCACATTTTGTATTTTGCCTGGCAAAATTAGATAATTTAAAATTGTGTAAAAATTTATATAACTTAGATTTAAAAAGTTTTATGACTCTTATTAAAAAAATGAATAAAAAATAGTAAATATTTACTAAAATTTATTTTTGCAAGGAATTATCTTTATATAAACGAATTTTCCATTCGCTTAAAGAGTTTCAGAGATATGGCAAAAACGCACAAAGTAAAATTAACATTAGGGCGCTCAAACTTTGGATCGCTCTCCTGACCAAACTATGGAGACCATATTTTCCAGATTGTGGCTACCTCCCATATTTTGGGAGTCAGAAATCTGAATCGGTCGAAAAAGAGGTAAGTCTATTCGGGGAAAGCACGTTTTTGTGTCTGATTTCATAAATTAAAATATCGTCTGCACTAATTAATTAGCATATTTTAAGTCCCCCTCTCGACCCAGAACACAATCTAAGAAAGTGAAGATCCGATCATTAGATCAAAAGTTATTCATGGAAGTCGGGGTTTCTTTTTTTTCGCCCACTATGCATTATTTTGTCGTAAATGTAGCTTTCTGTCGTAAATGCAATGTAACTTTCATAAAATTGTCATACATTTAAACTGTATAAATGTAGAAAGTCCATGTAATTAATCCCTCCCTTCGAGTAATGTGCGTATTTGCTTATTACGACGATCTTACTACAACAGCAATTTTACATGCGGTCATGATTTTTCGAAAAAACGGACTTGACTAAAATGTAACTTTCATAAAACTTTAATGAAATTGTCATTTATTTAAACTGTATAAATGTAGAAAGTTTCTTTTAGTCTATACAATTAATCCCCCTCTTCGGGTCATACAAAAATCTTAAATCTTTTCCAAATTTCTCCCGTGTCTTACACTTTACAAAAATATACACTAACAAACATCACCCACTTCACCTAACCATGGGCAAGTAAATTTCTCCATTTTTAAGAGCTTTATCTTTTAAGGGCCATAGGAAAAATACTACAAATTTTTTACCACAGTCAAAGAACGTGAGCTTGTACCCCTCTCTTTAAAATTCAAAACCACATCTTACAAAAATACTAACAGCTACGACAGATTCAACGAGCCTCTCTCAGCGCATGTAAGCCGATTATTTTACCGGATGCCAGGATCAAACTCACGACCCCCAGCGATGTGATCATCGTCTTATCCAACAGAGCCACTAAAGTGCTCTTAAAATGTAACATTTTTATACCTATGGCTAAAATGTACTTCACATAAAACAAGTATAACTACTTTAATCAAAATAAACGTTACTTTTTAACTCAAGGCAGACATTAAACAAAAATGAAATAGAAAAGAAATGCAGAAACAAAACTCCTCTCCAATATTTTATTTGCTTTTGTCTGTATGTCTTTAAAGCTGAAATCAAATGACTTGGGGGCTTATACTCTCTGAAAACATGTATCAAAAATAAAATTGCTGACTTGAGAATTTCAAACCATTCATGAAATATCACTCTATTTTTCTTTCATGAATTCTATTGTTTTGTGTATTTACTTCTATACCTTTTTCTTTTTTGTTATTTTTATCTTCAGCATTTTGACCAAAGTTTTTATTCTTCGGTTTTTTTTAAGCGGTTCAGATGATATCCGGTTAAAAATCAAATGAAAATATTATTCGAGCTTCTCTAAAGTCCATTGTGAAATAGGCACAACTGTTTTTTGTCATACAAATGTTACGAAAGGTTTTAAACCAATTTTCCCTGTAGTGTTTTTATTTTGATTATAAAAGTAGGCAAAAGGTATAAAGGTACGTAATTAATTTTTTTACAACGTACTTCAATCTTTGAAAATTCTAGAAATAAGCTATAACTCTATAATTCTAAATATTCAACAAATAGACCTACATAACTCTTTACTTTATTTCACATTAATTTTTTTTTCAACTCACGAAAACCTTTTACTAGACTTTTCGGGAAAACAAATGTAAACAAATATAATAATTTCCAATTGTTATAAATTCAGTGATATAAATATTTTTTATAAATTATTTAAATCATCAATTAACTTTGAAATTTCAATCTGGTCAATCAATTTTTATCAATCGAAGAAGTTTCTAATGACAAAAAAACGGTTAACACTAGTGATGAAATTGGGAGAACTTAAAGACTAAATTTGATAAACTTACTATGTCTTAACACCTTTAAAATTTAAAGACGATCGTTAGAGATGCAATTGGAAATTTGTGAATTTTCTTTTTTTTCATATTAATGACAAAATTTTCTATTAGACAAAGAACTTAGTATTGGTAATAAGAGTAAACTTAGTAATCCAGTAGGTTCACATCATTACATCAATAATTCTAAAATCAGAAAAAAATAAGGAATGCAGTCTTTAGAAATTGATATTATTTAAATTTTTACAAATGAACCAGTTATAAAATAGATTTACGATGTATAATATCTATAAATTTTGCGCACACAGCACAAACGAAAAGGTTTAGAAATATATACAGGGTGATTCTAAAATGATGGAAAAAATTTTAGGAAGTGATAGTACTCACCCAGACAAACATTTTTTGTCAAAGAATGCATGGTCGAAAACAAAACCCAAAACCGCTAGAGGGCATCAAAGTTTAGTTCTTATATGAGGCAAAAACACAAAGAACGATGAAGTTAAGTTATAAAAGTAAATTTAATGGCATGTGATTACAATAAGTGTTCAAAATAGTGGCCAGCAACGGCTATGCTGGTACAACGGCGAAGAAAAGTTAGGCGAACTTTCCCTGCAGCGGCCGAAAGCTTGGCGACAAATAACGTAGCGCAGTAACTCGCAATAGGAATGGAGCTTTCTCGTTTGCATGAAAAAACTTTCCAAATGAGTCAGCACCTTTGCGTTTTGTTTTCGACCATGCATTCTTTGATAAAAATTGTTTGTCTGGGTGTGTACTATCACTTCCTAAAATTTTTACCATCTTTTTAGAATCACCCTGTATAATAATGTGTTAAAATATTCCAAATTTTGCTTGAATCTTATTTATAATATTTTTGAAAAATCTCTTCCTTCAACCTTAGATGTAAAGAATATTTTCAAGTGCAGTTTCATTCTAAGAATATTTTTTTAATCGGTACTAACATGAAAATGAGTTCAAATCATTTTACGTCAGTTTAAGGTTTAAAGGACAAAAGAAGTCTCCAGGAATAATAGGAAGAAGAATTTTGATCACTTCCTCGGAAACTGAAAGAAACTACATTCGGGCTCATCTCAAAACATTGTCTCATATGTGCTAAAGATTGGATACTTTTCCTTCCAAAATTTAAGGCACAGTCTGTTTTCTGTGCCTAATTTGAAAACAAATGAACATAGATACAAAAGATTTGGATAAAGCATGCACTAAAAAGTTCATTCTTGATTTCCATTTAAACATTTATATAAATTCTGAAGCAAACATGATTTATAACAAGCAAACTTAGAAGAAAAGTTCTCTCTCAGAGAAAATACATCACATTTTTAAGTGTAAATTTTCTTTCAAAACATTACAATAATGGATTCAAGTACGAAATATGTTGGAGTCTAATTGGAATGAATTGGTTTCAAGGATTATATAAGCTGTCGGGGGCATAACAGAAAATGAAAATTAAACATGATATTACCATTTTCAAGCACATGTAACGATCGCGGAGGAAGACCGTCTGATTGTCTGACAAGGTAATCTCAAAAAATTTCTTTCGGTTTCAGATCTGTAGATCTGGATTACCATTCCCTCAAGTGAATATGTTCACATTCCGAAAATTCTTTGGCATGGTGAAGTCTATATGACCAAGGGCAGACATATGCTTAAATAATTACAGAACCAATTAAATCCTTAGAAAAATTACCTCTAGTCCCAAGAACACATCTCTATTCTTAATAAACTTTTAGCATCAATCGGTAATGAGTAGTATCCATGTACCATTTTCAAATCTCTGATTGGGGATCAGGTGACCCCCCCCCCCCGATATGATGTCTTCACAAACCATCAAAAGCTTTCTTTCATAATGACTGATTCTACGAAGAGTGTAGAGTAAATAAAGGGATCCTGACTTTCTCATATAAAGTTATCAATATCATGTTGCTCACCCTATTCTTCAAAAAGTTGTCCTTTATAAAAGCGAAAGCTTAAGAGTTTGAAACGGTATCATATTGGATGGTCGCGTGACATCAATGTCTCTAAAAGACGCATTGCCATCAGTTGAAGTATAGAATTGTCATCTTGGAATCCTGTATTCGGGTTTTAAGATACTCAATTGATTTTGATTTCATTTTAATAGATGATGAAGCGCTCCCACGCAAACTTCCTTTGGCGTAGGTTATAAAATATAAAATAATATACGTTAAGACGTGGGTGGATTCATTCTTCGCTAAAACCCATGTTTGTAGTGTTTCATACTAAATTTTCCTCACATAACTGTGATGTACTGCTTCTCTGAAAAAGAGGATTTCTACCAAGTGGAGCTTTTTTTACCAAAGGGACTTTTTTTATTGTAAACTATGTTGCATTTTAAGTAAATTTCTGTATATAAATCAAGGAAAAAACTTATTATTGCGCTATTGTATCAAGTTTCTTTATTCTATGTTAGTTCGTTTACAAAAAAAAAGACACAGAAAACTTAAACTTTTGGAAGACAGTATGTAAGTGTATGTGAGTAAAAAAAATTTTTAAAAAAAAGAAAAAAATTAAAAAGATTAAAAATAAAAAAAAAATACTTTAAAGCTTATCTAAAAACAGCGGCCGAATAAAATAAAATTAAGTTAAATTTAAAAATTTATTAAGAAAAAAATTGTGCTCAAAAATATGCATAAAATTAACGCATACGTTCCAACACATTTAATAACTAGAGGCAATAAATAAATCTAATTTGGAGTCTAATTTAAACTAATTTAGATAAAACTAACTTTTTTATTATTAATCAAAACAACTGAAACAATGATTAATGCATTTTAAAAGCTTATAAAAAATATCCATTAAAATAAAGAAAGAACTTAAAATATATAAGACTATTTTAGAGCTCTTTGCCAAGCATTGTTTCATTTGTATAAAAACTTTTAAAAAAACATACATTAGAATTGATAAAATGTTTTAAGAAAATATATATAACTACTCTAGAATTCATCACAAGATATTGACGTGCATTAAAAGTTTATGTAAAAACATCCATCAAGTTGGATTAGAGAACTCGGAAAATAAAAACGATAACTGCTTTAAAACTCATAATTCCAACTACTCTATATATTATAAAATGCAATGTTTTGTTTTAAATTAAATTTTAAGTTATTAATATTTTTCTTCGCGTGGTTAGTAAAAAGGTGGCCCACAAGCTTTATAGTTTTCATAGAAATTCAACTATCTATTATACGCATTGTTACTTCTGAAAGCGAATTGAGAGCAAATCCATTAAAAGCTTCAGAATAACTGTGTTTACTTTAACAGAACTACAGCATTCTTGTGTACAGAGCTTAAATGAACATTCCAAGCAATCAATTACATTTCCAACGGTGCGTGGAGGATCTTAAAATACCGTCTTAAGCATCGCAATGCAAGATAATTCAACCTGTGTATTGAAAATGAAACGAATGCATTTATTCACTTTTCGCGTGTGTTAAACTGTTAGTAAACACAACCCTGCTATTCAGGCAGTGTGATAGTAATGATTTAATATCAAAATTCAAAAGCCAATGCTTTATATCATTTTGGATACATAATTAATACTTCAAAAGTTTTTAATTATAAAAAATAAGTTATGTTATATTTAATTAAAAATCAAGTTATATGTTTATCCACAAATTACTTCAATACATTAAACTATTATTATTATAACTGCATTTACTTCTATACATAAAAAAGATTTCAAAATCTAAATCGATAACGTATAATCATTTTATGACAAAATAGTTTTTTTAAACATAATTGATGTTTCAAGTAATTGGAATTGATGTTGCAAATCAACAAATCTAATCTTGGAATGATCATTCTCTTTAACAGAGAATGCAACTGATACATAAGCTAAGCCAGAGGCATTCCGAAATGTATGTAAACTTAATGAGAAGTCCCCATCAATCAATATAAATCTTCGAAATGTCACTTTTGTCGTCAAATGAAGTCATCAAGCCAAGTCACTTATTCACAGGTCAGTTCTTTTGGTATTTCAGCATCCCAACTTTGCTTTGGTTTACCGCTTTATTGAGGCAATAGTTCTGAAAATATGAGTAAAATCCAATAGGATCGAATACCTAATAAGCCAGTGATACTAAAATTTTTCTAGTTATCGAATTTTCTGGTTTAGTTACTGCACTGACATCACAACATAAAGTATCTTCACTACAATCCCACAACATAACTAAAATAGGGATTGGTTTAATCATAATTTTTAGCTTGTTGCATTCAGTGGACTCCCAATCTCTTAATTAGAATTTTGCTTCGGTGAACAACTCGGTAAGTAATGCATACATTTCTTCCTCTGAGTTTATTGATATGAAGCAGTTATCGATTTAAAATTACTTTCTTAATTTTACAGCAATATTTTCAGCTTTATATTTTACCATCTTGAACTGATTATTGAATAACAACTTCCATAAGGAAAAAGCTTCAACCTACTCCGAAAACCATTCTTCTGTGTCTAAAAACTTGTAGCTTTTTGTTTTTGCCATTTTCCTACCACAGAAAAGAAGAAAATCATTGTCTTCTTTCCAAAAGGAAATTTGGAAAAATGCTTCCTTTATTTTAGCAATCAGAGCTGTTTTCGTTTCTTTGAACTTAAGAACTACTTCAGGTTTTAATTCGGTGGTATTTGCTGATTTTTTGAAGCAATCATTTAAAGAAGGGATAACCCTTTTGTTGACTCCAAGCATCAAACACCTGTTGTTGCAGAGTTTTCTCTGAACATTCCGCAGTGAAGAAAATAATATGAAGAATTCGAAAGTTCTTCTGGATGTACTTAACATTAACCTCGAACCATGAAAACAGCATAAACATCATAATTGACATCCTAAATTAAATTTGATGATCTCACATCAGAAAGATTATGGGCTTGAATCCCGGACAAGGCATGGATGTTCTTTTAGTCTCTGCATTATGCTTCCTTACCTCGGAGCAACGTTGGCCCACCTAATATGATGTCCCTGAAAGAGTGGCCAACAAATCTGCCATTACAGTTTGATGAATGACAAGTTTCAATCTGGCGAGCATTGGGGAAAAAATTTATATAAGTTTATCTAATCTTTCTTCAGCAATAACTCTAGTAACACAGAGATTTTTGACATCTTTTCAGACCTTTGACCTCTTTGACCTTTTACATCTCCTTTCATTATTTATAGTCGCTGTCTTCTTTGAAGAGTCGGTGACAGGTTCTTCAATTTCTTTACTGTTATGCAATTCGTAAGGTCTTTAGTTCCAATTCTCAAATTTTCGGAAAATTGCCACTGTGTCTTAAAAGTGTAACAGCTGCTGAATAATCTCTAGAAATCGCATTTTACTATTAGCAGGTTGATCTATTGATTTGAACATTTGAACACTGTTTAAAACCCACTGCATAAACACCAATGCATCTGGCGCTGTTTAACGAGCAATACATCTCAGAAAACAGTACCGTACTTTTTCAAATGTTCGTGTGACGCTCGATTAGTTACTGTAATTTAAACCTCAGTTTTCTAATATTTCTCGTATAACTTATTTACTTCAATGACAATTATATCGCTTTCTTATTACGATCAGTTTCTTTAATTTAAAATCAAATATCTATGATTACTCGTAATAGTTTTTATGATCGCTTGTTAGTAACACTAACACTTAGTGCTAATTGCTTCAGCATTCATCCATTTGCCGGAATAAATTTGATATCAATTTAAATTATTAATTTTTTAAAGTAAACATTCATAATTTTTCTTTAAACCACAAGTTATATTTTACAATAATATGTGTTTATCTTTGTTTAAACCCACGACACAATCGCTTGATTAGGAAGCAGCATTATAATATTAGCTGCACATGCATTTTGTTACACCACTTTGTTTTTTTTTCCTTTATTTCATGATTGAAAATATTAAAAAAGGGAAGTTTTATTTTCCTAAACAAAAGTTTTTTAAACTAATGCTTCTACGACATGGAATTTAAAAATAAATAATTATTTTTTGGATGATGTGAAATGAGCTTTGCTTTTTAAACCCATTTTCTCCTTTTATTGCAATTTAAAAGAAATTTCTGGACTTATAATGAACTTTTAGGGGTGATGGTTTTAATAGTGCTCCGAACTTAATTTATTTTTGAATGAAATTTTTTCTTTATAATTTATTCAGAAATATAATCACTTCCTGCACTTAACAAATTTTAATGAGGAGATAATGAGAAAAAATTATAAAAAGTGAACTTTTGCATTTATTTTTATTACTTAGTCAATGGTTTTATAATTTTTTTATCGTTGTGAAGTGACTTAACACTAATGAGTTTATTTTATGCTATATTATTAAAAATAATTGCTTTACAAATATATATTATAGTAAAAGGTATAAAATGAATAGTAATTTGATGGGATTTTAGGAAAAAATATTTTATTAGAAAAATTTATTATTGATATTATTTTTGCAAGCCAGATGAAAAACAAAACTCATTGTCGGGATTCTTAGGTGACCGAATGAAACAAAATTAATACTAAGTATCTCTTACTTCGAAAAGAAAGAAAAAAAGTCAACCGAAAAACATTTTAATGCTAACGAGAAAGCAATTTAAAAAGTTATATATTTTTTAAAAAAAAAACGGCTGGTTCGGTAGTTTTTATTTTTTTTATAACCAGCTTTGAAAAGCAGACCCAATTCTGATTTGAGGGGGGGGAGGCAAAAATAAAAGGTTGGCAAAAATGCACAGTCAATTGGATATGGAAATATATCTTTTGTGCAAAGAGTGAACCACGTTATTGACATTTATTTTGTGTTTCAAATTTCTGTTACTTTCGAACTAATTGTTGGTATATAAATATTCTAAGAAATCAATTTTTAAAATGGTAACTTATTCAACTTTTATACCATATGCGACTCAAAACACGCAGCTCATAACTTGAAGCTCATCCCTGAATAGTTGTTGTTGTTCACGTATGCCTGTTTAGGCAGAGGGGGTGCAATTGTTCTTGTTTTCCAGTGGCGCCATCTATGACCAAGAATTCGACTTCTGCTACACCATACGTCACACCCGTCTATAGGGCGAACCCATTCATACATCCATTCTTTCATCCACAGATCGTAATTTTGACCTGAATCAGAGAACGATCGATCTTCAATCCAGTACCCCCAGAAGTATTGATTTCCCTGAATAGCTAAAAAAAATAATTAACGAAAAGTTGGAACTTGTTTGAAAGTTGAGTTTCAGGTGTGATATGGATATCTGATATTTTTTCACTCACCCAAGGAGAGCTTTAATCGCCATCTATAATTAACTGATAAGAAGGGTATGAAAAGGTGCGAAATTTACACATCTCTCATCAAGACAAGTAAAATATTGTTCCCAATGTACATTTTTTTAAGCTGATTCCAAGTAAACCAATAGATATAGTAGGTATAAAGATATTAGCGTTTCATAAGTAAACATTTTAAACAAAAAGGTTTTTGATTTAAAATGTCAACTTATGAAACGCTGTTATGTAATTAGAACACAAAACACTCATAACTTATAAATTTTCAGTCCTTAGATTTTTTTTTTTTTTCATTTCCCGTATAAAGGGTTTATAGAAGCCAATGCATCGTTTGTCTATAGCAGGTGCTTAAATAGATGGCTAAAGTGAACTTAAGCTATTCGAATCGAAAGTTAGGGTCAAATTATTGCAAAATAATGGAATAAATACAGATAAATATCTGAAGTTGCATGTAACTTTAAATATACATTTACCTATCTACTTTAATATGCAAATTAAATTTATATAACCAGTATATATTTGATGTTCTGTATTTAACGCTCTTAATCATATTATTTCCTTATTTTTAAAAAATATTCTAAAAATATGGATATTTTTAGAATCTTACCGTAAATCTTTAAAAAAATCTTCACCAAAATCTGTCATCAATTAATATTTAAGTGAGGAAAACACAAAAATATCATCAATAATTGACAAATGACTATTGAGGAAGGTTAGGATTAAAAACACAGAAACCTGTTTAATTTGCGGAAGAAATTGAGAGGAAGTGAAAGATAATTAACCTAAAAAGGGTAATTGTGTTTTAGAATGCAGACAAGATGCAGCTCATAATTAGCTCACGCTACAGAGAAAAAAGTTTTAAAATTATTGTTGTTTTTTAAATACGTCAATTTAAACGTAGAAATCTGTTTGATTACCGATAGAAATTAAGACGAAGTGAAAGATAATTAACCTCAGAAAGATAAGTGTGTGTGTTTTAGAATGCAGAAAAATTGCAGCTCATAATTGGCTAGCACCACAGAGTAAAGAGTTTTTAAAAGACTTTTCTTTAAAGAAAATTATCGGTTGAAACCTAGAAACCTGTTTGATTTGAGAGGATAATAATAAGATAAGATAATAATAAGATAATTAACCTCAAAAATATAAGTGCATTTTAGACTGCAGACAAATTGTAGCTCATAATTAGCTAACGCAACAAAGAAAAGAGTTTTAAAATGATTGCTTTTTTAAAAATTATCAGTTAAAATGTAGAAACCTGTTTGATTCCTGATCGAAATATAGAGGATGTGAAAGATAGCTAACCTTTTTTTTCCAATACCCACCCGATTGACCTCGTCATTCAGGTAACAGTAGGGCAAATTTGTTGGCCTCTCTTTCAGGGGTACCATATCAGATGTGCCAACGTTGCTCCATATGTAAGAACAGATAGTATAGAGAATAAAAATCATTCATGGCTCGTCTGGGATTCGACCCCGGGACTTTTCTGATGTAATGTCAGCTCTGTGGCCACTACCGGTTGGTAAGATAATGAACTTGAGAAAGATAATTGCGTTTTAGAATTCTGACCAATTGCAACTTATAATTAGAGAAAAATATTTAAAATTATTATTATTATTATTATTTGCTAAAAATATGAGAGTGCTTATTTGTTTAAATATTAATGTTTAAAATTAGGTAATGTTTAAAGTTGACCTACAGAATTTGCTTAAAAAAAAACATATCTTGATTCATAGTTCAGAATCAGATCAGTGCAAATCTAAATATCAAAATACTTTCAATAGTTAATTCTATTTTGGTTATCTAGAATAAAAAAAATAAGGTTTAAATAGCTTGAATCTTTTTTTTTCATTGAAAGCTTAAGATTTTTTCTGTCAAACAAAGAAAACATGAAGAAATCTTTTGAATAAATGAGACTTTTTTCTTCTCTCTCCCTGTATCAACTTTTTAAAGTCTCTTTTTTTATATCTGCTATATTTTCTTTTGTTTCAAAAGTCAATTAATGCTTGTTTGAGTAGAGAGTACATTGGAAAGACATTAAGAAAGCATTATTTTATTTTACGAGCTGAAATTTTAATTTTTTCCCCTTCCAAAAAAGTTCTTTATTTTTTCACTTTAATGAGATTTCTTGAAAATAAATCCTAGATTAATTTTTTATAAAAATAATTTTTCCTTTTTTTAAAATGCTATTAAACTGATGTCAAGATGCTCCAAAAATGGACAAATCAATTATAAAAATTAAATATTTTTATTTTTATTATGCTTTAGTTTCGCATCAAAGACAGCTTTATTAAAGAAGCAAATTGAAGTTTTTTATTCTTTTAATGATATATTATTAAAAAGCATTTATGTAAATGTAAATAATATCTTGTATAGAGTTTATTTTTACATTTGTTTAGATTAAAAGTTACATTCTATTCAATTTTAGACAAAATGTACGCAATTTTAATGTATTTGAATATATTTAGTTTTTTAAACTGAATGATGCATATTTTTAAAGTAATAATTTTATTTGGCTTAATAAATTTTAAAAAAAGTTTAGAGTATCTTGCAATTTATTTGAATAGCTAAAAAGCTAAGTTCTTTAACTATAAAACGCTTAGAATAGTACACAATAAAACAAATAGGCTAAAATTTCATTACACTTTTAAAATTTTCATTCCAAAATTACAGGCCAATTAACCGAAAAGTTTATGGTTAGGAACATTTCTTTATTTTTTCAGGTTGAAAACCGCTTGCAACTTGTATTGATATAAGACCGTGAACATAAAACTATACAGTTTTGTAACCATTTACGGCTAGCATGGTTTCAAAATCTTAAAAATGAAATTAAAATAAACTTTAGAGTTAGGTTGTGGTTAAGTTGAGTTTTGTCAAGTGTCTTTGCAGATTATCGTGAAATATAGACTTCTATGTATCAAGCTACTGTGTAATGGTGCCATTTATGCTTACATGAGAGTTTCGTTTTCCAATGTTCCACGGACAATAATTAAGGAGTGCAAAACACTGAAACTCCTCAAGTGTTGAAGAAATGGAGGAAATATTGTGGTGTCAGCTCTTTGAATCGAACCTCATTCAGCCGATCAGGAGATTGGCCGGGTAAAATATGTACACAACTGTATGTAGCTGAGTGGCTAATTGGCGTATGTAACGAGTGCACACTCTTTGGAAGCTTCCAAAGAGTGTGCGCTCGTTACATACAGCTGTGCCAATTAGCCCGATTGCCGTGTGCACTCGATTTTTCTTTGACTGTTTTCCCAGTTGGTGCCTATAAAATTCTGGTTGTTTAACCGTATTAGATGAACAGTTCCAAATAAACAATTCAAATATTGACATTTTTATGATTATTTGAGTGTTTGATTGAAAATTGAGTGTTTTGGTAATTAAGAAGTTAATAAAAATAATTTAAATAAAACCTTATTGAAAGGTTTATTTTTCTGAAAATATTATAAATTTGTAACAATTAAAAAACTATCAATTTAATTCGCGAAAACTTTAAGGAATCTAAACAATTAATTAATAGAATATTTAAATAAGAGAATGATAGTATTGAATTTTAGAAAGGAAACTTAATATGCCCAGGTATTTACCTAGTTTTTTTTAAGTAAAATTTTACGTAAGTTAGCATATTAAACTGTAATCCCAGTGGACTGAGGTCCCAGTTGGCGCCTACAAAATTCTGGTTGTTTAACCGTATTACATGAACAGTGCCAAATAAACAGTTTAAATAATGACATTTTTATGGTTATTTAAGTGTTTTGATTGAAGATTGAGTGCTTTGGTAAATAAAAAGTTTATAAAAATAAATTAAATAAAACCTTCTTGAACCGTTCTTTTTTTCTGAAAATATTATAAATTTGTAACAATTAAAAAACTATCAATTTAATTCGCGAAGACTTTAAGGAATCTAAACAATTAATTTATAGAATATTGAAATAAGAGAATGATAGTATTGAATCTTAGAAAGGAAACTTAATATGCCCAGGTATTTACCTAGTTTTTTTTAAGTAAAATTTTACGTAAGTTAGCATATTAAACTGTAATCCCAGTGGACTGTGGTCCCAGTTGGCGCCTACAAAATTCTGGTTGTTTACCCGTATTACACGAACAGTTCCAAATAAAAAATTTATATTTATGACTTTTTTATGGTTGAGTGCTTTAGTTGAAGATTGAGTGTTTTGGTAAATAAAAAGTTAAATAAAACCTTATTGAACAGCTTTTTCTTTGAAATATTATAAAATTGTAACATTTAAGAAAGGATAAATTTAATAAACAAAAACTTTAAAGAATCTAAACAATTAATTAATAGAATATTGAAATAAGAGAACGATAGTGTTGAATCTTAGAAAAGAAACTTAATATGCCCAGGTATTTAACTAGATTTTTTAAAGTAAAATTTTACGTATGTTAGCATATTAAACTGTAATCCCAGTGGACTGTGGTCCCATTTGGCGCCTATAAAATTCTGGTTGTTTATCGGTATTAAATGAACAGTTCCAAATAAAAAATTTAAATAATGACATTTTTATGGTTATTTGAATGTTTTGGTAAATAAAAACTTAAATAAAACCTTATTGAACTGTTTTTTTTTTCTTTAAAATATTATGAAATTGTAACAATTAAGAAATGATCAATTTAATAAGCAAAAATTTAAAGAATCTAAACAATTAATTAATAGAATATTGAAATAAGAGAATGATAGTGCTGAATCTTAGAAAAGAGACCTAATATGTTCATACATTTACCTAGTATTTTTCTAAGTAAATTTTCGAGTAAGTTAGCAATATATTTTTTTATTATAATATTTAGTATCATCAGTCGATAAAACTTTGGCAAATTTTTACATAATTTTGAGGAATGCTATTTCAAATGGTAAAATACAAATTTTGAGCGAAATTGTTCGAATAGTTTCTCAGAAATCGAATTTAAAAGAGGTCGCTATTTCAAAATATGATTTTTTTCTTTAACTATCCGACCGACTTCTTAAAATTACATATCAATATTCATCATCATTATCGTCATTCATCAACATTCCTTCATCTCCATTCATCAGCATTCCTTTATCACCATTCATCAACATTCCTTCCTCATCATTCATCAATAATGCTTCAAATTTTTTGCAAACCGCATTTTTTGCTTCCTTTTCAACGTTTTAAATTTTACTGACGGATTCACCAAATATCCTTTTGTAAGTTGAACTGGTGCAGCAATGACAAAGAGTGGACTTACCACTCCGAAGTTGCCTGGTGATTTTCGATGAACTCTGCAGCAAGTACTTTGGAAAACGGTGGATGCTGCAGGTTTTGCAATTGGCTTTTCTCTTCTTCTGTGTGCTGTCAAGTTAAATAACTTAAGGCTGGCATTCATAAAAATAAGAATTTAATTAAATTGAATATTAATTTAAGATAATTGTTATTATTTTTCTTTTCAATTGTATTATATTTATGCTGTTATACTAATCCCTTTTCCTTTCAGCTAGACTAACCAGACTGGCTTAGTAAGTTTACAGGGTAGCTGCGAATAATTTCCTTTGAAAAACCACTCAAAAACTGTATTGAAGTTACTTCTAGATTCCACTACAAACCGAATATATATATATATATATATATATATATATATATATATATATATATATATATATATATATATATATATATATATATATATATATATATATATATATATATGTATATATATATATATATATATATATATATATATGTATATATATGTATATATATATATATATATATATATATATATATATATATATATATATATATA
Organism: Parasteatoda tepidariorum; assembly: GCF_982258835.1. Taxonomy (NCBI): domain Eukaryota; kingdom Metazoa; phylum Arthropoda; class Arachnida; order Araneae; family Theridiidae; genus Parasteatoda; species Parasteatoda tepidariorum. Next base: position 38,527,910 of record NC_141755.1, read on the forward strand.
TATATATATATATATATATATATATATATATATATATATATATATATATATATATATATATATATATATATATATATATATATAAAGATTAACAGAAATTTCCAAATCAAGATAGAGTAATTATTAGAAAATTATTAGTAATTGTTAGGACAATATATTTTATTGGAATCAAATTTTAAAGTTCCAGTTTTAACTACATATAAAAATGCAAAACCTTTAAACCAAACATTTTATTTATTTTACTAAAGTTAAGACTTGGAATTAGCTGTTTTCGTTTTAATGAAAATTTCATTACTTATCGCCATTATTCTTTACATTTCCTCAATTTCATTTTAATTTTAAGAGTCTTTATTATTTATATAAAAATCATAATTATCTATATAAATCTGTGTATTTACTAGAAAATAAGAGACATGAAAGATCATTTAAAGTAAATTTTAACTCTCTAGTTTTGTCTACCCATAATAATGCGAAATTTATAAAACCAAAATATTCGTGTATTTATTTTACAAACAAATAAAATTTCTACTGAAGTGTTTTCATTTTCATAAAAGTCTGATGACTTTCCACCATAATGCTCTAAACTTTTTTAATGTTATTTTAAACTTAAGAATCTTTATTAAACTACTGGATATAATAAGATTACTTTGAAAAGTTTTCTAAACCTTTAAAAGTTTTCCCTTCAAAAAACAAACTTCAACACTCTGTTCAAAAGGGATTAAAAGTCAAGTTTTAATTAGATTTAAAATTAATTTTTTCTACCGGATTTAAAATATTTTTATTAGAGACAGTCGAAGCTAGTCTTAACTTCAAGCAAATTAAATTGTTGAATATATATATGTATACACACACACACACACACACATATATATATATATATATATATATATATTATATATATATATATATATATATATATATATATATATATATATATATATATATATATATATATATATATATATATATATATATATATATATATATATATATATATATATATATATATATATATATATATATATATGAATGATACGTAATAATTTTAGGCCTGTGTTTAAAAAGAAAATTTCGTCTGTAAAAAAGTATTTTATGAAACATATTCTATTATTTATGATAACTAGTTTCTTTAATTTAAAAATATCAATTCAAATAATATTGGAAATGAAATCTTCAGATTTGTGACATGTTGGTGACAGTTACTTAGTGCAGCTAAAGTTCACGGTAAGTCTCATAGAAATAAGGTGAAAAGGAAGTTGAGAGTAAATTAGGTGAAAAAGAAGTTTAGGTGAAAGGAAGTTGGAAGTTGGAGAATGCAAGAATAGGATAAATAATTGCACAGTTCTAGAGAAACCGAAAACTATAAATATCACCAAAAATTTATGAAATACGATTTAACTTAGAAAAACAGCTAAAGCATTTAAAAGGTTGCATCAAATTGCATGTTCTTTGATTAAAAAATTTTTAATAGAGTACCTCATAAAATAAGAAGACAAGAAATTAAGGATTGGAGTTTTAACTAAGAAGTCTTAAAGAAAAAAATGGCAAAATTGTTTTATTTTTCTAAACAGCAAATTTTGGACAAAGTAAATTTTGAACCATGTAAATTTTCGACTAAGTAAAATTTTAATGATTATTTATAGACATTTTTAGATATTTTCTGAAAATACGAAGCCAACATTTTAATTTGAAACTAGCATCAAATAAATCCTGCGTTATAAAAAATTTTTTAATAAATACTCTAAATGTTTCTCTTAGTACTATACATGCCCCATAATATTTTTTACTAAATAAGACAATGCAAAATGATTTCTTTTAAAATAGTGTAAAAAATTGTACATATTGCAGTTCTAACTTTGTTTGACTATTATTGAATAAAATAATAAAAAAAATTATGAATATTTACTAAAATCCATTTTTTTTAATAAAATTATCTTTCGATAAATGAATTTTATAATTGTGTGCCAGAATTTTTCTATTTTTTAAGTTCTCGAGATATGGCAAAATACGCAAAAAATAAAATTAGCATTAAGGGAATCAAACTTTGAACCATTCTCCTGACAAAACTATGACGACGATATTTCCCAGATTGTGACTATCCCCCAAATATGAGGAACAAAAATCTGAATCTATCATAATGATATATTTATTCTGAGAAAGTAGGTTTTTGTGTCTGATTTCATAACTAAAAACATCGATTGAAGCTAATTAATTGGCATATTTAAAGGCATATTTATCAATTATTATGTTATTGGCATATTTATCAATGCTATGAAATTTCGAACTCCAAAATTAATTTTACATTAAGTTGAACTGTAGAAAATAAATTCGAGTAAAAGTGCATCATATTCTTTAAAGAATTCCGAAAACAAAATTTAATTCAAATTTGAATAATATATTTTTTTTTCTATTCCATATTCTAATATTTTTCTCTTAAATCAGTGAATTGCTGCACAATATTATTTTTATAAATGCAAGATTAATTCGATAAATTTTTCATTTCAACGCTTGCGAGAAATTAATTTCCTAATTGAAAATGCAATCTCTTTCTAAGATATTTAAAATTAATGAAATCTTTTTTCAATAAATAAATCATTTCTAAACGAGAAATTTATAATTAAAAGTAAACATTTTACGTATAGATATTTGGTTATGCAAACATCATGAAAAATTAAAAGAGGATCTTTTTGAAATGAAATAAACAATATTCGAATGAATGAGTAAGAAAATTATTCTTTAACAAACCAAAAAGTATAAAACCAGTTGATTTCCTTATATCTACTAAAATGTCAAAATTGCAACATGTTATGAACTATTTCTGTTAATTGAAACACATAAAACATAATTTTAGGAGCACAACTTTATGTTCTAAAATGATAATGTAGGTTTGCTACTTTTTTTTAACTTATACATTTGAAATCTTGTTTGAACTCGCTTTATCAAAAACTAGATAAATAGTTGAATTTTCGCAGATGAAAAGTAGATTTAACAGATAATTAGCATAATAACTATATATAGATATAAATAAAAAAAATTTCCAATGTTCACCCAATTGACATTCGTCATTCAACGTATTAATTAGATTAGTTGACCACTCTTTGAGTGGCCCCATATTAGGTAGGACGATGTTACTCTCATGATAAGGACAGAGAGTACAGAGAAAGAGCATTCATAACTTGTCCTGTATTCAAACCAAGAGATTTCTGATGTAAGGATAAAAATAAACATATAAAATTATAGCCGGATAACGTAAATAATGTTACCAGTAATGTGGGAAACCTCAGCATTGACTAAATATTATATACTTTATTTAGATATTTCTAACAATGACAAATGCTTTTAAACAATATTTTTTAAGGATTTTTTGATGAGAGACAAGATATAGTGAATATAATAGCTGGAAAAAAACAGTGCATATTTTCTGTTATTAAAATAATTTTACTGAGTTGATGGCAAAAACAAATAACAGTTCAACTATACATTAAATCTTTTTTTATAAAACATAAATTTTACTCTGATTATCATTAATAATATCAGATTCCTAAAAACGTCAGCATAGAAAATTCCAGGCAAAGGTACTAAAATTTAAAATTATCATTGTAAGGAATACCGGGCAAGAGCTTACCAAGTAGTGGCCCACACATCCTTGCTTTGTTATAATCTCAGTTCGTCTGTAAATAGCGATTTCTTAAGGATTATATTTTTCTTATTAAAAAAAACAAAATAAAATACATGAAACTAATTATTGAATCGAAATATTGCTTTCACCTAAAATAAATAAATCATATTCAGGCTAACTAAAATTTTAAAATAATTCTATTTCATACGCTCCGCGTGATTCTTTTCCATTTTTTATCTGTGGGATTGTATATAACGTGATGTTAAAATTTTCACTCCAAAATTACTGAGATAGTGGATAGAAAACTGTCTATCCATAAATTTTGCCAGTAAGAACATTTTTCACCTTTATGGTTCAGAAACCGCTTGCAACAAGCATGGTTTTGAAACTGTAAAAATAAAATCTAACTGGACTTAAGAGTTAGGTTATGCTAGGCCTTTCCTTAGTTAATGGATATCGGAACTAAGTTGCGGTTGAATTGTGTGATGTAAAATGAACCGCATAATGCTTCATAATTCTGGGGTGCCATCTGATGCAAACAATGGTAAATACTCGTTTCTTTTTTTTAATATTAAGCAGCTCTGTATTATAGCCATTCATGAGTGTTCTAAAGCCGAAGGTCACAGATTGGGGCGGTGATGGTGGATTGCGCTAATAGTTTTCTAAAACCTAGTGGACTGCACTGCTCCCCTTGAAAACGGTTTTATTTTCTATTTTATGATCGTCGTTGAACAGTCGACCCAATTTTAAGTTTACGACTACCATTGTTCAACTCTGTAGCCTTGTAATTTGGAACCCTATCTGAAAGACAAGGAAGCTCCAGGAAAAAGTAATGGGAGAAATTTTGTCTTCGTGGAGGACTTTTTGATGGAACAAACCAGCATTTGCATTACGGGGAGAGGAAAACCCTGAAAACTTCCCACGGTCAGTCTGATGGCAAGGAGACTCTAACCCATGATCCGTCTATTACTGAGGAGCCGGCTGCGAAATTTGTATCCACCAGTTATAGCTGGAATTCGAACCCTGTTCACCTAATTGGGAGGCGAATGCTTTATCTTCTGAACCAGTACGGTTCCTTGAGATGGGTTGGTGTACTGCATTCAAAGCAACACTTGTGACCATCCTTCTACTTCAATCATGTAGTAAAACATTTTCTGATAAAATCGTAGTCTCACCAACAATGTTCGCCAGAAGCAAGTGTGCAGGAGGAGGGGGGATATGTCAATTAGTGTTCCTCCATTTTTTGATCAATTTTCATTTAATAGTAACTTTTTATTTGTTGTAAATTGTTTAACTTCAGTAATTTTAAAATACAAACTATATTCAAACTACGAAAAGAAATTTTTTGTGTCCATTTTAATGTGACAAGGATCTTTCTAAGTTTTGAAAATCGATCTAAATTTTGATTAGACCGATGCCACTTTTTCCAGAATATTGGTTAAAAAGTTAAAAAATATATATATATATTTGATACCTCCTTGTCGCCTTAAGTTGGTCAGATATTTCAACAGTCAAATGTTTTTCGCAACTGGTGCTGGAAAAGTCGCATCTAATTTTACGGCAGAATTGATATCCATTTCTACGGCTATCGAAACGTACATCAATCTTGAACCTTCGGAGCAGCTTAGTGGTATCACCATCTTCAGCGACTGCAGGTCTGCCTTACAGGCCCTCAGCAAAGGTACCTCAAGCCTTGTCCTGAATATCATAGAACAACTTGGACAACTTCAGCGTCTCCGGAAAAATTGCTTCTTGCACTGGATTCCCGCCCATGTGAACCTAGAGTTCAATGAAATAGCTGATTCCTTATCTAAAAATGCCAGAGATCTAAATCAAAATTCAATCCCAACCACGTTGGCAGATGCAAATGCTTTTGCAAAGTCAAGACTATTCACCCCTTTAAAAATCAAAGTCCACAATCAAATAACTAATCTTGACATCGATAGGAAGACAGCCACTACTCTCATCAGACTAAGAACAAAACATCATAAAAACATGAAAATTTCTACAGATAAGACTAGAAAATATCAAAACTGTGGCAACTGTCTTAATGTGGAACTGACACCATATCATGTTTTTAACTGCCCTGCAGTCACTGCAGGCCTTCACCTCTTAAACTACCCCACAGAAGAGGATTTGTATTCTTTTAATGCCATAGAAATAACAAAAACTATTCAAGCACACCATGAAATATGATTCAATAGAGGATACGACACCAACCAACCATAAAAGAATATTGAATACTTATGAAAAAAAATTAAGGAAATCATGAATGATTCTATGATGCGTTTGCTAATTATATTTCCAAGGTATTTTACTTGAAAAAATTACCGTAAAATCCAAATAATTTAATTCTAAAATTACCATATTGTGTAGCAATGATATTTCAGGTAAAAAAAAAGAACCATAATTCTAGTTAAATCAAAATATACGGTATTTAAACCATTAATTAAGTATTATTATTTTTTTCGTTGATATGGTAACGGCTTACAAGAAATTCTGATTTCCGAAACTTTAGTTCTTATTATCACACATTTAGTTAAAAATACATAACTGAAAAGTAAATTTAGCCGCTTAAATGACATACTGTAAGATATCATGATAAAATTGCCAAATTTCGTCAATTTTTATCACGTATTATGAAACATAGAATATTGTTAATTTTACGAAAATTATTACATAAACGCTTCTGCAAAAATTACCGGCTTGTTGGTGTTCCCATAGAGCAAGAAACATCGCAAATTTTATCATATTCTGATAGTTTTGACCATACTTTTTTCTCAGTGCAGTTACTCACCCTTTTCTTAACTTTGAAATTTAAAATTTATTCCTGGTAAAAACTAAAAATGCTCAAATTTATAAAATCAAAATATTGCAGCAATAATATAAGAGCTTTCGAATTCTATGCCTATGTTAAAAGTAGTCGTAGAGGAAATCTCTAAATTTCCTCTCGCATGCCAAGGTTGGTGATTTAAAAAAATATCAATGATTTCAATTAACTAAGAAAATAATTATAAAATAATAATTTAATTTTCAATATTATAATAATATATGCTTTTTATTTTGGATATACCAGCTTATAAACTTTTTTGATAGTTTTCAAATAACTCCCATGACATTTATTCTATCCTATTGATAAAAAAAATAGTATCTTTATAACAAGCTCAAACATGTTCAAAGACTGGTGTTATTTTTAACAGTTGTCTTTAATAGAAAACATGATAGCCTCCAGAAAGAATAGCAAAACGTAAAATTTTATTAAATTGCATTTCAGAAAGGTTAGAGAGCATATATCGATTTTTCCATCACACTTTAGGAATCACGTAACAAGTAATAACTAAACAGAATCAATACCTGCCCAACATATGGCATATGATTGAATTTCAATTTCGATTTTCAATTTCGATTTTCTATTTTATTTTCTTGAAACATTGAAAATAAAATTCATTTTAAACCGTTTTTTTTAACAACCAGAAATGAGATTCCGATAAATCAATATCTCTAAGAAAATTTAAGAAAAATATGTTAAACGTTAAAAAAAAAACAATTTAATTTTTTAAAAGTTCATTCTTCTACAAATGTCATTTAATAAAAGCACTTATGAGTAATTCTTAAAAATTTCTATTATATTTTTTTAAAACTTCTTGTAGATTATATTTTTTCATTTCCAGTTATAAAAGAAACTTTCTCGTCCAGTCAAATCGATTATAACAATTTTTCAAACAGTTTTCGGACAATTTTTTGCTTAATGCTAAATTGTTAAAAGAAAAATCAAATGAGCTTATGTAAGCGTAATAACTAAGCAAAAAAGGTTTGTCATCATGCATACAAAGCAATCAACTAATATCAAGGGGTAACAATTTTTTTATAATTGTTTTCTGTTGTATAAGATTTTTTCACTGATTTCATATCTTCAATCAGTTTCTCTGTCCAATCTACAGTTTTATTCTCTTCGTCATTTTTTGAAATGACGTCTTAAATCTTTTTTTTCTCGAAATGTACAAGTTTAAAAGTTTAAAAACTATATATATATAGCGGGAGGTCGCATAAATGTTGAGACAAGCCTCTAGGGGAGTAAGTACACATCATCAGGATTAAAATTGTATAGGAACCCACACCCGGAAATGTCGTCATATGCATCATATCCATATTATAAACTTTTTCATGTGATTTTGAGCAGTTTATAGTAGAGAAGCGCCCCTACCAGCTTACGATTACATTAAAGTACAGAAAGTTCATAAAGCATAGAAGTACAGAGTAATTTAAGTACAGAAATAAACATAAAATATACCATAAAAATTATAGTTAAGAGAAGAGCAGTGCTGGCGCGCAAGCTAAAAACAGCAACAAAAAATTTCCTTCGAAATAAAAAAAGTATTTTGAAGAAATCTGTCTAAGTTATGCTGTTCCAGAAACAATACTGGGTGGGAAATGTTTAAAAAAGATATGCAAGATTAGAAAGTGTTTGTTCTTTATTTCTTAAAAACTTTCGTAATGAAAAGAAAACTCACTTTTAACACAACCAAGACTTATTTTAAGGTTCTTTTACAAAATAGAATGCCTAGGCATGGAATAGAATCATTCTCATATCAATTGCTTTGCTTAAGAACACCAAGCATTTTATAAAACGCATAGGTACTATGTAGAATTATCATATTCATTACAATTAATAAACAGTGGCTCCCAAAAGTGTTCATGCACTTATAAATCTCAATGAAATAGGGCTCTATTCATTAATTAAAATAAATATTTTAGAATGGTTACTTAAAATTGAGATCTCTAATATATTTTAACAAAACTGCATGGAAAACTAAACAATTTGGAGGAAAAAAAATTAAAACAAAACAAAAGTTTATATCTATTCTGAAATTTTTATTTTAATTAATGAATAGACCAATATTATATTCAATAGTCATAAGTGTGCCAACACTTTTGAGACCTCCTGTATAGATTAAATAGGTTTGTAACACATATATTTAGTTTTAGTCTTTATACAATAATTTTTTGATAATCTTTCCTTCATCTGTTAGTTCACCTTACCCTATATACCTATGTTATTGAGTAAAAACATTAGTTAATACTTATTTTCTGGCTGAATCACTGCTTTTATCATACTGGAGAATCAAGTTTGACCTTTAAGAAAAATTCGTAGCCTAATAAACTAAAACAAAGTTACAGTGTATAATTATAAAAGAAACTTTTCTAGCTTGTAATCCTTTGTTTAAATTTTTTTATGTTTTTCTCAAGAAAATTTAATTTACAAACTTTGTAGAGAAAAGATTTTCTTCGAGAAAGAATCCAGAAAAGAAAAGAAATAGGCTTCACTCAAGTATGAAAAAGAAACACACTCTATGGAAAAAATCTGGGAATAATTTTAAATTTTTATACGCATCTAAAATAATAAGTATCTTTAATTATTAAGTTTATAATTAACTAAAAAAGTTTTTTAAAAAAAAAGCTATCTGCACTTTGAAAATAACCTTTTTTTTCTTCTTGGAAACAAAATTTGCAGTGGAAGATTTTTTATAAAAGTAAGTTGCAGTCTATAAAAAAGTTGCATGTAGAATTACCTTGCATATAAGTATTGTAGCATATAAGTTGCAAATCTATAAAAAAAAAAAATTGCAACTTAAAAGTAAAAATAATATATTGTAAAAAGATCTAAAATTATTTTCAAGAAGTTTCCTTAAAGGAATGTTTTTTATTTTCCATAACTCCTATTTCACTTAAAACAAAATCTAAAATTAGATCAAAAACTTAACATTCAAACAAGTTAAATATCGATTTTTTTTTAATTCTTGGATTTCCGTAAATAAATTTTAATTTAAAAACTTCTAAAATTTCCATATCCAAAAAATTTATTATCTTAAACTTTTTAACTTTTAAAATCTTTGTGAAATTACTTATATTATTTAATTTTTTTCCATATTTAAAACAAAAATGAAATATAAGGATCATTCATTACATCTGGTTTTCAATAAGTGCCTAATTTCATTATACATTATTATATATTATTATTATATAATTATTATATAATTATTATTATATTATGATCATTTATCAGTTTTCAAAGTTATTTTCATGAATTTTTGTAGAAAAAGAGTGAATTATATATATTTTGGAACATAATTGTCTGAACACATTTTTAATGTAAAACTTTTTATGTGAGGGTTTAGCTGTGCTGAAGTAATGCACTCTCAAAGTAGCAGGTGTACTTTTGTAATCAGGAGATTCGTATGCAGACAGTTAAATGTCTTTCAAAGGGGTATTCAGAATCCGTTTCACGTTGGTTGGAAGAGTTATGTCATTTTTTTGTTTCAATTCTCCCCTCTCACTAATTATTCTTGTTCCCACTACAGGCAACCTCAGAGAGAGGAGTTCTCGTGACAGCTGCACAATACCCTAATTTTCTTTTGACGATTTGAATTAGGAAAACTCCAATATTTTTATTGCTGTTATTCAAATTGAATGTATGGATAGAAAAATAATTAACCATTTAGTTTTTCGCATTCATTAAATGGTTAATTATTGAGCGATATTTAATAGCATATAATTTAATTATCGGATTTGTATAGAATAAAATATAATGTTAACAGCTCAAAAGAAAAGACCTTAAATATATTAGTTAATTGGTGCTGATGATACTTTATGTTGTTAAATTAGATCGTACAACTTGTCCATAAAAGGAACTCCCTTCTCCACAAAGTCTAAAGTCGTCAATCGCTAGGGAAACAAGAAATAGCGCATTTCAAAAAGGGGAGCTTCTCTTTACCCTAATTCCCTTTCTCTCACAGACAAGGGCCAAACCCTGTCTTATATACTGACCCACAGTGAACTTGAAATGGCTAAACTTCGTAACCATAATCACCACCTTTGCTGAAGGCGAATGGCGAGGGGAGTTCTTTCGATAGACAGACAATACTTAACCACGGTAAATATAGCTTTCTTTTGTCGTGTCTGTATTCTTGATCTTTAAAATATGAGGGGTAGTTGCCATCTACAAATATATTCGCAAGAGTTTAGTGGGGAGAGCATTTGCAAACTTGAATACCTTAATGTTAGTTAGTTAATTTCATTTAATATTTCACGATGTCTCTGAAACTATTCAAATAAATTTTATAATTTTTTCATAATATTGTATAATTTACTTGTCCACAGACGATGCCTTTAAAAAAATTTTTAATTATTTATAATTTTTTTATAACGTAATTTAATAATGGTCAGAAACTTTTATAGCATACATAATTTCATCCCATTTTAAGCCGTGTTTTTCTTATTTCTTATTCAATATAATAATTTTTAAGTAACGAGAATTTAAAAAGTCGTTCTTTTAAATTTCCATTTTTCACAATCCATTAGATGGATTCCGATATAATTTCTTATTTTGCCAAAAAGTAAAAATTGTATTGCACATCAAAGTGTTTTCGTCAGTCAATAAATAAAAGAATAAAAAATCATTTATTAATTCATAGATTAAAGGCGGTTATTTTTATTTAGAACTATCTATAGACAACCAAATTTCTTCACTAGGTGGGAAAAAAGTTTTTTTTTGCTTAAATAATTCCAAATTAGGAAAAAAAGTGAAGTAAACAATAAGGAGTGCTAATTTTTCCCCACTCTCTTAAAAAAATAACGAGACAGTATTTTCCAGATTGAGCGTATTCCCCATGTTTCAATAGTCAAAAATCACAACCCGTTGAAAAATAATAATTTTTTTTTTCAGGGTAAGAAAGCTTTCGCGTCCATTTTCGTAACTTTAGTAATAGTTCCCTCTTATTAATTAGCATATTTAAGATCAACTATTTGAACCATGAAGATCGGCATCTCTTATTTGAGCAAAGGTTATTCGGGGCTTGCATTGTTTATTTTCCATTTCTATTTTTACTTATGTGTATAACGAAGGATCTGGGTTACTTCATGTTACTTAATTCATTTATGCTACTTTATTTGCACCAGAAAATTAATTGAATAAATCTTAATTTCTTTCTTCTCAGTTGATTAAATCTAATATTACAAAATTGAAGTACTATTAGAACTATAATAAATCAAAAATTGAGATTTAATTTGTCTTTTGTCTGGAAAATGTTTAAAAATGCATGTTGAATGGGCAAAAAAAAATGTCGGATTTTCACGTACTACGAGTCAATGTTTCGAGATCATAACTTCAATTATGCTAATTAATTAATGCAGATATTTTAAGTTATTAGATCATATACAAAAACGTACTTTCTCTGAATAAGCATTTTTTTCCTCGTAAGTACCATTGGACAATGCCAACCTTCATCTATCAAAAGGAACTTCAAGATTGAATCAAGTTAGCATGTCTTATGTATTAGTGAATTGATGTTTAATAATCATAGTAGTAGTTACACCACAATACTCCCCCACCAGAATTTTATCAGAGATAGAATTCGATGAACGGATACCACTAGTTGCTGTATTTGTGAAAGACCGGAAGAGCTGGAGGTCACTGGATTTTTGAGCTTTATCCATGAGAGCTGTTGTATTAAGTTCATGGGTGTGTGTGTGTTGTCACTCCTGTGTTGCTATTAGCAGTCTAGTGTTTGCAGGATCCAATTGTGTATTAATGAGATTGAGAAGCAACAGAGCTAGGAGGACGATGACGCAGTCACAATAGCAAGTCAACTGCTCAATGTGGACAATCCCCCTGAGGTAAGAGTGATCATATCACGTCCGGGTCACCAATGTGGGAGTGTATTTATCGACCATTTCAACCATCATCTATGAACAGGTACCCCACCACTAAATCGAGTTAACAGGTCTCATATACTAGTGAATTGGAATTATATTTTTGCAGTGGTAGATACACTACAGTAAGATTCAGTTTTTTGCTTCGAAAAATATGGTGATTAACCGCAAACTGGTTAACAAACGTAATTTTTTTTATGTATCCTTGCACTCATTGAACATACTATTTCTACTCACCTTCATAACTTCAGATTTTTAAGT